>NC_053026.1:89723501-89958116 GCF_003073215.2 Triticum urartu
ACTGTAATATTTGCTTTTGAATTCCTCGAAATTTGCGCTTTTCCTTCCTACTTGCTTATGTTCTACGCCGGCAGAGCCCGGCCCCGCGCATACCTCACCCAGCGTTAGTCCCGACCGGAAACCAAGATGGGGCCAAGGAGTGAGGGGCTACGTGACAAGTTAGGCTCCTGAGTCGCGATGCTCAGGAGTCCCCCTTTGCGCACGAACAACAAGTAGGGAGGTGTGATGTGGGTGGATCTACCGTTCTACGTCTGCAGAGCCCGGCCGCGCGCATACCTCACCCAGCGTTAGCCTTTCGGAACTAAGGAGTGAGGGGCTACGTGACTAGTTAGGCTCCTGAGTCGCGATGCTCAGGAGTCCCCCATGATGCTCAAACGGCCTTCGTACCTTGGCTCCGCTCGGGGAGAGACGCGCGACGAACCAGGCCCCCCGGGGGGGGGCGGCTGGGCGGCGTGCGTCTGGGCGTGACCCAGGCGCAGCCCCCGTGCCCAGCCCCCTCGCGCGGCACTCCCGAGGGGAGGAGTTACGATGAGGCTAGACACTAAGCTCTGGGCTCCCTGAGGTTGATGCGGCCTGGGGGCCACCCTCAGTTGTTTATCACCAGTGCGGAGCATAGTGCTTCCGTATGTGTACGGGCATAGCCGCTCCTCGGCAGTGTCGTCAGCCAGCGCGGAGCATGGTTCTTCCACTGGTACGTGGGTGGGGGCCCCCTCCGGGAGGAGCCCCCGGGGCGTGTACAGCCCCGCCCTGACACATGGCTGGCACGGTAGGGCCTAGCGAGGTGTATCTGGGCACCCGTGAGCCAGCGCGGGACTCACGGGGCCCTACCTCTAGGCGGGTTGCGCCTGGCACTGGGCCTTATCTTGTGATGTGTCCCTGCAAATTCGGTTAGATGTCGGCACTCTACGTCCTCGGGTCCCGGCCCTCGAGCTGGTCTCAGCCGTCGCTGGTATGCCAGGTCGCAATGCCGTGGACAAGGCCAGAGGGTGAGGGCTAGAGAGCCAGTAAGAGCCCTGAGTCGCGATGCTCAGGTACCCCCCCCTTTAACGTGCAAGTGGTCGGCATGGAGAAGAAGAGGTGCCGTGGACCGGCATCAAATAATCTAGCATGGTGGGTATAACGCATAACCGGGAATAAACGCAAATGGGATACATGCCGCTGGGTCTGGCCCAAGCGACTTGGGGATCATGCGGCCTGAGGGGCGCCCCCAATAAGGTAAGCTAACAACATGAAATAAAAGGGATACATGCCGCAGGGACGGACCCACGTGGCCTGGGAATAATGCAGCCCTGGGGGGCGCTCCCAGTTGGAAGTGAAACTTGAAAGATGTCACCTGATGACGTTGAGGACGAAGGGGTGTTGGTGTAGCAGACTCGGTGGGCTGCGGAAGCCGATCCTCACAAGCCCCCAGGCCCGGGGCCTCGGGAGGCTCCGGAGGTGCTGGCGGCTCCCCGCGGACCATCTCCATCTCCGCCAGGGCCGCGGAACGCCTGGCCTCTTGTGCCTCCATGATGACCCTTATGAGGCGCTGGTACGTGGCGGCCACGTTCGGCAAGTCGTAAGGCATGCGAACGAAGCTGTGGGGTGGACCTCCGCAGCGCCCCACTCGCGAGGGCCAGAGGCGCTCCAGGGAGGCGGCTCGGTTGAGCCCTGGTATGTTGATGCAGACGCGCAGCCCACCATCCTCGCCTGGATGGGGGGCCACTGCTGGTAGACGGCGGCCGCCTTTCATGACTCTTGACTCCTGTAGCTCCTGAATGGCCTTGCTGACGAACTCCTAAGGGTCTGGCTCTCCTTGCCTTACTCCTTCTTGAGGGAAACGTGCTTCAAAACACGCCTCCATCTGGTGCCCAAGCGCCTCCCTCGTGACCCTAGCCAGGTCGGTGGCCCTCCAGGGGAGAGCCCCCGAGCCCTGCCTGAGGAGGGCGCCGGGCGCGCTTTCCTATGCGATGGAAGGAGGTTCCCCCTGGGTAGGCACGGGCCCTGAGGGGCCTGCCTCCTAAGGAGCCGGGACGGACGATGTCTTCTTCTTCTTGGGGGCGGTCTCGGGAAGCCTCCTGCTTCTGCGATCCGGGTCTTCCAGTGACGCGGCCTGAAAGGTTCGTTCCAGGGAACACACCGCATCCTTCTCTTCACAGGGCACCGTGATGACTCCGCCACTTCCTGGCATCTTGAGGACGTTGTAGCCATGGTGGGTTACGGCCATGAACTTGGCCAGCGCTGGGTACCCGAGGATGGCGTTGTACGGCAGGCGAATGTGAGCAACGTCGAAGTCGATGAGCTCGGTGCGGTAGTTGTCGCATGCCCCGAAGGTGACAGGGAGGCGGACCTGCCCAATCGGGACCGTGGAGCCGTTGGTGACTCCGGAGAAAGGCTTGGTTGGCTGAAGCTGGCTGTAGGGCACTTGGAGATTGTTGAATGTTTCCACGGACAGGACGTTGAGCCCTGCCCCGCCATCGATGAGGGTCCTGGTGACCACCACGTTGCTGATGATTGGGGAACAAAGCATTGGGAGGAGTCCAGCTGTAGCCGCACACTTGAGCTGATCAGCTGAGCTGAACGTGATGGCGCACGCCGACCACCTGAGAGGGCGCGTGGCTTCAAGCCTGGGGAGGACTGCATTCACTTCGCGGGCGAACTGCTTGAAGATGCGCTGAGAGGCTGGGGCTTGAGCCCCGCTCAGGATGCAGGCGATCGCGCGCGGCTCTTGGAAGCCCCCAGCCTCCTCGTCCTGGTGGCGGTCGTCGTTTCTCCTTGGTTGCGGCAGCAGCGGAGGGAGGCCTGCGTTGCCTTGCGGGCGATCCTCGCGAGGCCGACCCCTCCAGTCTCCCTCACGAGGCGGGTCTTGCCAGCGATCCTCGTGAGGTTGATCGCGCCACCCTTGGCGCGGGCCACGGTCTTCCCAGCGTCCTGCATTCCTTCCTCCTCCTCGACCGTAGCCCCGGTCACCGCGGTCGGGGCGACGGCCGATCCTTCCTTCTCGCACGGCTCGGAGCTCTTGGCATTCGTTGGTGTTGTGGGTGTGGAGGTCGTGGTACATGCGGTACCGGCTGTCCTTGGAAGGCTCAGGCTGATCTCTGCCCTGCTTCGTGTCTGGTTCTTCCGCAAGCACGGCAGCCCCCTTGCGCTTCACATCCTTGGCCTTGGGCTTCTTCTCTTCCGGGTCCACGGTAGGCAGCTCGAGGAGGGAGAGACGCCCTTCCTCAGCCCTGGCGCACTTGGTTGCCAAGTTGAACAACTCCAAAGAAGTGCACAGGTCTTCATGCATCGCCAGCTCCTCCTTCATCTTGACATCGCGGACGCTGTTGGAGAAGGCTGAGATGATGGCCTCCTCAGTCACCCTGGGAATCTTGAGGCGTGCATTGTTGAAGCGCTGGATGTATTTCTGCAGGGTCTCCCCGGGTTGTTGCTTGATGCGGCGCATGTCGCTCACGGCGGGTGGCCGGTCGCGAGTACCTTGGAAGTTGGCGATGAAGCGGGTGCGCATCTCGTCCCAGGAGGAGATCGTGCCTGGAGCCAGGTTCAGGAGCCAGGTGCGGGCCCCGTCCTTGAGCGCCATGGGAAACCAGTTCGCCATGACCTTCTCGTCTCCGTTGGCAGCTTCGATGCCCAGATCGTAGAGCTGGAGGAACTCCGCAGGGTCAGCCGTGTCGTCGTAGCGAGGAGGCAGGTCTGGCTTGAACTTGCCGGGCCACGCGACACTACGTAGCTCGGCGGTGAAGGCACGGCAGCTTGCTGTGGCCACAGGAGGCCTTGGGTGACGGAGAGCTTGGTCTTGCAGGTCCCCACACGCTGCAGCTGGGTCTTGACGTGCTGGAGCAAGGAGCGCCCGGGCAGCTTCTTGCGGGCGAGGGACTTCCTGGCAGCTCTGCTCTTGCTGCGCTGGCACCTGACGGAGCGGGTTCCGCCCAGGGGCCACGCGCCTTGGAGCCATGGCGCCTTCTTGAGGAGGAGGCGGCCGGGGTTCCACCGGAGCTTCGTCGCCCGTGCGGGGCGGCGTGCGGTGCAGCGGAACGGACGGCGCAGGAGAGCCCCCTGCGGTGCGGACGAGCTCGGCGACGCGGTCGAGCCATTCTTCATAGACGTCGTCGACGGGGCGGTAGTGCAGGAGCTCGTTCGCCGCGATGAGCGCAGCTCGGGCCTCCATGGGTGCGCGGAGCGCGCGGGACGAAGAACCAGCTGGGGGAGCGAGGGAGTTGCGGTGCGGCCGTCTTGCCGCACGGACGGATGCTGAGACGATGCTTGCTGCTCGTCTCCCGCCGGGCCGGTGGCGGCATTGACGGCAGGTGACGAGGAACGGTGAGGACGCCCGCCGACAGGAGCCGTCTGGGCGACGCGGGAAGCGAGAGCAGCCCGGCGCTCGGCGCGGGCCCGACAAGCGTCAGACATGGGTGCGATGGTCGGAGGAGAACAGGGTGGTGGAAGACGAATTCCGGCGCACCCCTACCTGGCACGCCAAATGTCGGATTTCGGGTTCCGGCAGACCCTTGAGGTTTGAACACTGGGGTGCGCACGGAGATTTCGATTCCTACCTACCGGCACCCCTCCGCCTCGCTAAGATCTTAGCTATGGAAAGAACAACACAAGAGACACAGGGTTTATACTGGTTCGGGCCACCGTTGTGGTGTAATACCCTACTGCAGTGTGTGGCGTGGTGGATTGCCTCTTGGGCTGATGATGATGAATGATACAAGGAAGAACAGCCTCGCGAGGGTCTGTCCTTGGCTAGGGCGATGAACTGCTGGGAGGAGTTCAACCACCCTTCTCTCTCTCCCTCTCCGATTGTTTCTTTTTCCTCTGTGGTTGGCTGGTCCTATTTATAGAGGCCCTGGTCCTCTTCCCAAATATCGAGCGGGAAGGGAGCCAACAATGGCGGGCTAATTTGAAGGGGGACAGCTAGTACCAGCTATCCTAACAAAAGTAGTCTTCGCTTGCACCAAGCTCTGGTGGTGACGCCGTCTTGGGCTCCACGATGACCTCCGTCTTGCAGTCCTCCTGGTCTTGGTCTTGTTGCACCAAAATGGCAACCTTTGCCTGATGCCTCGGTACTCCGCGGCTGCGCTTGCCCCCTTTGCACCAAAGAGGAAAGGAGGACACTGCGCGGGCTGGCACCCGCCTGGCGCCCTTGGTCGTCATGGCTTGCGTCACGGGCACCTCGTGAGGTACCCCGCCTTGATCTCTACGCCTCCTCGCGAGCCAGCCTGATGAGGCCGTGCCTGAGGAAGCTCCGTGTCGTCCGCCCCGCGAGGCTTGGCCCCTCGCGAGGGTCTTGGGTCTGTGTTGATGAAGATGGGTCGTGCTGGGCCCCTCTTTGAGCCACGCCGCAGGCCGCAGGCAGGCAAGTCTGGGGACCCCCGTTCCCAGAACGCCGACATACACAAGGACTTCCAAGTATATTGCGACGCTTCTCGCCAGGGACTTGGAGGTGTACTTATGCAAGATGAAAGAGTTGTTTCATATGCCTCACGTCAGCTTCGACCTCATTAGTTGAACTATGCCACCCATGATTTGGAGTTAGCAGCCATAGTGCATGCGCTCAAGACTTGGAGGCATTTTCTTATTGGAAACCGTTGTGATGTATACACGGACCATAAGAGTTTGAAGTACATCTTCACATAGAAGGAGCTGAATCTTAGGCAGAGGAGATGGTTGGAGCTCATAAAGGATTATGATATGAAGTTGCATTATCATCCAGGAAAGGCCAATGTTGTAGCAGACACATTGAGCTGCAAGAGTTACATTAATACTCTCGTGACCGAAGGATTACCGCAAGAGATAGACGACGATCTTAGAGAACTTCGAATGGAGATAGTTCCGAGAGGTTTTGTTGCAGCGTTGGAAGTTCAGTCCATGTTGTTGGGAAAGATTTGGGAAGCCCAGAAGACTGATAAGGAGATTGCAGAGATAAAGGAAAAGATGAGTAAAGTAAAGGCCAAAGGTTTTCGTGATGATGAACACGAAACTTTATGGTTTGAGGACCATATTTATGTGCACAATGACCTGGAAATCAGGAAGTTAATACTTCAGGAAGCTCATGACTCGCCATACTTGATTCACCCTGGAAACACCAAGATGTATTTGGATTTGAAGGAACGTTTCTGGTGGACGGGAATGAAGAAGGATATTGCCGAGTATGTAGCAGTATGTGACGTCTGTCAGAGAGTTAAGGCACAGCACCAGAAGCCAGCAGGATTACTTCAGCCTATGCCGATACCCGAATGGAAGTGGGATAAACTTGGCATGGATTTCATCACCGGATTACCCAGGACACGATCAGGCTATGATTCCATCTGGGTAGTAGTTGATTGCTTGACCAAAGTGGCTCACTTTATCCCCGTGAAAACCACTTATATGAGCGCGAAGTTGGCCAAGATATATATGACCAGGATCGTATGTCTGCATGGAGTTCCGAGGACCATCACATCAGATAGAGGAACATAGTTTACCTTGAAGTTTTGGAATCAATTACACCAGACTTTGGGTACCAGGCTAGAGTCCAGTACAGCCTTTCATCCGCTGAAAGATCGACAGACCGAGAGAGTCAATCAGATTCTGGAGGACATGTTGAGACCTTGTGCGCTAGATTATGGATCTAGTTGGAACGATAATTTGCCAATGCAGACTTCTCATATAACAATAGTTACCATGCTACTTTGAAGATGGCCCCTTTCGAAGCTTTGTATGGAAGGAGGTCCAGGACACCATTGATGTGGGATGAAGTTGGAGACCGTCAATTGTTCGGACCAGATTTAATCAAAGAGTCTGAAGAGAAGGTTAAGTTGATTCGTGATAGACAGAAGGTAGCTCAGTGCAGGCAGAAGAGTTATGCTGAAACTAAACGCAAGGAGGTAGCATATGAAGTCGGAGAGAGAGCATATCTCCGTGTGTCACCACTTCGAGGAGTTAAACGATTTGGAGTCAAAGGGAAGTTAGCCCCAAGGTTGGTAGGACCTTATAGAGTTTTGGAATGTATGGGAGAAGTGGCCTACAAGTTGGAGTTACCTGAAGGATAGTTAGGAGTTCGATACGTCTCCAACGTATCTGTAATTTTTTATTGTTCCATGCTATTATATTATCTTTTTTGGATGTTAATGGGCTTTATTTTACACTTCTATATTATTTTTGGGACTAATCTATTAACCCAAGGCCCAGTGCAATTTTTTTTGCCTATTTCGGTGTTTCACAGAAAAGGAAAATCAAATGGAATCCAAACGGAATGAAACCTTCGGGAACGTGATTTTTGGAACAAACGTGATCCAGAGGACTTGGAGTGGACGTCAAGAAACAAACGAGGAGTCCACGAGGTAGGGGCGCGCCTACCCCCCTGGGCGCCCCACCCCCCCCCCCTCGTGGCTCAACCGACCTACTTATTCCTCCTATATACCCTGAAAACATCCAAGAGCACCACGAAACCCTATGTCCACCACCGCAACCTTTTGTACCCAAGAGATCCCATCTTGGGGCCTTTTTCGGAGCTCCGCCGGAGGGGGCATCGATCACGGAGGGCCTCTACATCAACTCCATGGCCCCTCCGATGATGTGTGAGTAGTTTACTTCAGACCTTCGGGTCCATAGTTATTAGCTAGATGGCTTCTTCTCTCTCTTTGAATCTCAATACAAAGTTCTCCTTGATCTTCTTGGAGATCTATTCGATGTAACTCTTTTTGTGGTGTGTTTATCAAGATCCGATGAATTGTGGGTTTATGATCAAGTCTATCTATGAACAATATTTGATTCTTCTCTGAAATCTTTTATGCATGATAGCTTATCTTTGCAAGTCTCTTTGAATTATCAGTTTGGTTTGGCCTACTAGATTGATCTTTCTTGCAATGGGAGACGTGCTTAGCTTTGGGTTCAATCTTGCGGTGCTCGGTACCAGTGACAAAAAGGGAAACGACACGTATTGTATTGTTGCCATCGAGGATAAAAAGATGGGGTTTATATCATATTGCTTGAGTATATCCCTCTACATCATGTCATCTCACCTAATGCGTTACTCTGTTCTTATGAACTTAATACTCTAGATGCATGTTGGATAGCGGTCGATGTGTGGAGTAATAGTAGTAGATGCAGGCAGGAGTCAGTCAACTTTTCACAGACGTGATGCCTATATACAAGATCATGCTTAGATATTCTCATAATTATTCGCTTTTCTATCAATTGCTCGACAGTAATTTGTTCACTCACCGTAATACTTATGCTATCTTGAGAGAAGCCACTAGTGAAACCTATGGCCCTTGGGTCTATTCTCCATCATATTAATCTTCCATCAACAAGCTATTTCTATTACCTTTTATTTTGCAATCTTTACTTTTAATCTTTATCATAAAAATACCAAAAATAATATTTTATCATCTCTATCAGATCTCACTCTTGTAAGTGACCGTGAAGGGATTGACAACCCCTTTATCGCGTTGGTTGAGAGGTTCTTATTTGTTTGTGTAGGTACGAGGGACCTGCGTGTGGTCTCCTTCTAGATTGATACCATGGTTCTCAAAAACTGAGGGAAATACTTACGCTACTTTGCTGCATCACCCTTTCCGCTTGAAGGGAAAACCAACGCAGTGCTCAAGAGGTAGCAAGAAGGATTTTTGGCGCCGTTGCCGGGGAGATCTACGCACAAGTCAAGACATACCAAGTACCCATCACAAACTCTTATCCCTCACATTACATTATTTGCCATTTGCCTCTCGTTTTCCTCTCCCCCACTTCACCATTGCCATTTTATTCGCCCTCTTTTCCGTTCTCCTTCCTCCTGTATGTATCTTTCTTTGTGTTTCCATGTACCTTCTATTTGCTTGCTAAAAATCTATTGATATGGATCCACTTAAAGTGTTCTTCTTGGATCATCTTCGATCCTTATGCGCTCGTGCTGAAACCCCAACTAGCCTAGTTGATGGGAAATCTTTAAATGAGCATGCTCATTTTGTGCATCACCGTTTGTCTGAAAAAGGGAAACTCTTATGGGATCAAATAAACAGATTGTTGTGTTATGCTTGGAATCTTTGTGAAATTTGTGATTTTACTTGTTGCTCTAAGAACCCTAAAAAACACCTTCCCTAACTATGTGAGTTTAATGAAAATGAAATCTTATCTTCTTATGCAAAGGGTGTTTATAGTTACTACGATATCGAACAAATTGAAGAATTTGTTGCTTTTAAGGGTGATTATGAAGTTGCTTCTTTGATTGAAAAGTATGATATTACTCTCTACGAATATGAAAATCTTGACATACTTAAATATTGTTATGAAAACTATGCTCATAATGTCTATGTCAAAGAATTTATTGAAAGAATGACCGTTGCTTTGGAAGAAAATAATGATATGCATGAATCTATAGATAATTATGATTCCGATGATTTGATTGAAATGTCCCTTGATGAACATGATGCTTGCTATTCTTGTGGCCATGATGCCAATATTAATTAAGATGAATTTGCTATAGTTCCTTATGTTAAACATGAGATCGTTGCTATTGCACCCATACTTGATAGTTCCTTCGATAAAAAGCATGATTGCAATAATGTTATTATAATTTCTCTTAATGCCAATTGTGTCAATAATATGCAAAACCCTAAGCTTGGGGATGCTAGTTTTGCTATGACTACTATTTGTTGCAATGATCATGATTGGGGTGATTATCCTTTTGATATTGAAAATTTATTTAGGCCCCATGATGAATATGAGATTGATTATAATGTTTGCAATAATATTGAAAGTGGATTTGGAAGAGCGTCTACTTTATATCCCACATATTTGGAGAATGTTCAATCTTATGCAATTTTCGATAAAAGTGGGTTTGGAGAGGTCATGACTTTAGTTAATATTAATCCCACTATTTTGGAAGAGTGTCAACTTTGCATATATGTGGATCTTGTTAAGAATATGTTTTGTGATAGATATATTGTTGAATTTGCTTATAATCCTACATGTAATTATTATGAGAGAGGAAAATTTGGTTGTAGAAATTTTCATGTTACTAAATCACCTCTTGTTATGTTGAGATTGCTATCGTTTCTTTCCGCTCCCTTGCATATGCTAGTTTTTGCTTGCCTTGATAATTTGTTTTCCTATAATATGCCTATGCATAGGAAATATGTTAGACTTAGATGTGTTTGTCACGTGTTTTATGATGCTCTCTTTATGCTTCAATTCTTGACTTTCATGTGAGCATCATTGAAATTATCAATGCCTAGCTAGGGGTGTTAAACGATAGCACTTGTTGGGAGGCAACCCAATTTTATTTTTGTTTCTTGATTTTTTTTATGTTTAGTAATAAATAATTAATCTGGCCTCTGTTTAGATGTGGTTTTATGATTTTAATTAGTTTTTGTGCCAAGTAGAACCTTTGGGAAGACTTGGGGAAGGTCTTTGCGATCTTGCTGTAAAAAACAGAAACTTTAGTGCTCACGAGATTAGCTGCCATTTTTTACTGGAGAGCGATATTTTGTTAATTATTATTGCAGATCATTAATAGATAAATTCCTCACGTCTAGAAATTTATTTTAGAATTTTTGGGGTTCCATAAGTATTCGAAACCTACAGATTACTACAGACTATTCTGTTTTTGACAGATTCTGTTTTTCGTGTGTTGTTTGCTTATTTTGATGAATCTATGGCTAGTAATAGAGATTATGAACCATAGAAAAGTTGGAATACAGTAGGTTTAACACCCATATAAATAAATAATGAGTTCATTACAGTACCTTAAGTGGTGGTTTGTTTTCTTTGACTAACGGAGCTCACGAGATTTTCTTGTAAATTTTGTGTAAAGATTTGATGGATTACGGAACAAGGAGAGGCAAGAGACAAAGATTGGGGATGACCAAGGCACCCCAAGGTAAAATCCAAGGACAACAAAAAGCCTAAGCTTGGGGATGCCCCGAAAGGTATCCCCTCTTTCGTCTTCTTCCATCGGTAACTTTACTTGGAGCTATATTTTTATTCACCACATGATATGTGTTTTGCTTGGAGCGTCTTGTATGATTTGAGTCTTTGATTTTTTTAGTTTACCACAATCATCCTTTCTGTATACACCTTTTGGGAGAGACACACATGAATCAGAATTTATTAGAATACTCTACGTGCTTCACTTATACCTTTTGAGCTAGATAATTCTGCTCTAGTGCTTCGCTTATATATTTTAGAGCACGGTGGTGGTTTTATTTTATAGAAATTATTGATATCTCATGCTTCACTTATATTATTTTGAGAGTCCCTTAGAACAGCATGGTAATTTGCTTTGGTTATGAATTTAGTGCATTGAATACTAGGAGAAGTTTGATACTTGATAATTGTTTTGAGATATAAAGGTGGTAATATTATAGTGTGCTAGTTGAGTAGTTGTGAATTTGAGAAATACTTGCGTTGAAGTTTGCAAGTCGCGTAGCATGCACGTATGGTGACCGTTGTGTAACAAATTTGAAACATGAGGTGTTATTTGATTGTCTTCGTTATGAGTGGCGGTCGGGGACGAGCGATGGTCTTTTCCTCCCAATCTATCACCCTAGGACCATGCGCGTAATGCTTGGTTTTTGATGACTTGTAGATTTTTTCAATAAGTATGTGAGTTCTTTATGACTAATGTTGAGTCCATGGATTATACGCACTCTCACCCTTCCATCATTGCTAGCCTCTTCGGTACCGTGCATTGCCCTTCCTCACCTTGAGAGTTGGTGCAAACTTCACCGGTGCATCAAAACCCCATGATATGATACGCTCTGTCACACATAAACCTCCTTATATCTTCCTCAAAACAGCCACCATACCTACCTATTATGGCATTTACATAGCCATTCCGAGATATATTGCCATGCAACTTTCCACCGTTCCATTTATCATGACACACATCATCATTGTCATATTGCCTTGCATGATCATGCAGTTGACATTGTATTTGTGGCAAAGCCACCGTTCATAATTTTTATACATGTCACTCTTGATTCATTGCCCTTCCTAGTACACCGCCGGAGGCATTCATATAGAGTCATACTTTGTTCTAGTATCGAGTTGTAATCATTGAGTTGTAAATAAATAGAAGTGTGATGATCATCATTAATAGAGCATTGTCCCAAATAATAAAAAAGAGAAAGGCCAAATAAAAAAGGAAGGCCCCAAAATAAATAAATAAAAAGGGACAATGCTACTATCCTTTTTTTCCACACTTGTGCTTCAAAGTAGCACCATGATCTTTATGATAGAGAGTCTCTTGTTTTTTCACTTCCATATACTAGTGGGAATTTTTCATTATAGAACTTGGGTTGTATATTCCAACAATGGGCTTCCTCAAATGCCCTAGGTCTTCATGAGCAAGCAAGTTGGATGCACACCCACTTAGTTTCTTTTGTTGAGCTTTCATACATGTATAGCTCTAGTGCATCCGTTGCATGGCAATCCCTACTCCTTGCATTGACATCAATTGATGGGCATCTCCCTAGCCCATTGACTAGCCGCGTCGATGTGAGACTTTCTCCTTTTTTATCTTCTCCACATAACCCACATCATCATATTCTATTCCACCCATAGTGCTATATACATGGCTCGGGCTCATGTATTGCGTGAAAGTTGAAAAAAGTTTGAGATTACAAAAGCATGAAACAATTGCTTGGCTTGTCATTGGGGTTGTGCATGATGAGAGCATTCTTGTGTGACGAAAATGGAGCATGACCAAACTATATGATTTTGTAGGGATGAACATTCTTTTGCCATGTTATTTTGAGAAGACATAATTGCTTAGTTAGTATGCTTGAAGTATTATTATTTTTATGTCAATATGAGACTTTTGTCTTGAATCTTTCGGAACTGAATATTCATGCCACAATAAAGAGAATTATATTGAGAGTTATGCTAGGTAGCATTCCACATCAAAAAATCTGTTTTTATCATTTACCTACTCGAGGACGAGCAGGAATTAAGCTTGGGGATTCTTGATAGGTCTCCAACGTATCTATAATTTTTGATTGTTCCATGCTATTATATTATCTGTTTTGGATGTTAATGGGCTTTATTTTACATTTTTATATTATTTTTGGGACTAACCTATTAACCCAAGGCCCAATGCAAATTGCTGTTTTTTTGCCTATTTAAGTGTTTCGCAGAAAAGGAATATCAAACGGAATCCAAACGGAATGAAACCTTCGGGAACGTGATTTTTGGAACAAATATGATCCAGAGGACTTATAGTGGACGTCAAGAAACAAACAAGGAGTCCATGAGGCAGGGGGCGTGCCCTCCCCCCTTGTGAGCCCCTCGTGGCTCAACCGCCCTACTTCTTCCTCCTATATATACTCATATACCCTGAAAAAATCCAGGAGCACCACGAAACCCTATTTCCATCGCCGCAACCTTCTGTACCCAAGAGATCCCATCTTGGGGCCTTTTCTGGAGCTCCGCCGGAGGGGGCATCGATCACGGAGGGCCTCTACATCAACTCCATGGCCCCTTCGATGATGTGTGAGTAGTTTACATGAGACCTTCGGGTCCATAGTTATTAGCTAGATGGCTTTTTCTCTCTCTTTGAATCTCAATACAAAGTTCTCCCCGATCTTCTTAGAGATCTATTTGGTCTAACTCTTTTTGTGGTGTGTTTGCCGAGATCCGATGAATTGTGGGTTTATGATCAAGTCTATCTACGAACAATATTTGATTCTTCTCTAAAATCTTTTATGCATGATTGGTTATCTTTGCAAGTATCTTCGAATTATCAGTTTGGTTTGGCCTACTAGATTTATATTTCTTGCAATGGGAGAAGTGCTTAGCTTTGGGTTCAATCTTGCGTTGCTTGATCCCAGTGACAGAAAGGGAAACGACACGTATTGTATTGTTTCCATCGTGGAAAAAAAGATGGGGTTTATATCATATTGCTTGAGTTTATCCCTCTACATCATGTCATCTTACCAAATGCGTTACTCTATTCTTATGAACTTAATACTCTAGATGCATGCTGTATAGCGGTAAATGTGCGGAGTAATAGTAGTAGATGCAGGCAGGAGTCGGTCTACTTGTCACAGACGTGATGCCTATATACATGATCATGCCTAGATATTCTCATAATTATTCGCTTTTCTATCAATTGCTCGACAGTAATTTGTTCACCCACCGTAATACTTATGCTATCTTGAGAGAAGCCACTAGTGAAACCTATGGCCCCCGGGTCTATTCTCCATCATATTAAGCTTCCATCAACAAGCTATTTCTATTACCTTTTATGTTGCAATCTTCACTTTTAATCTTTATCATAAAAATACCAAAAATGTTATTTTATCATCTCTATCAGATCTCACTCTCATAAGTGACCGTGAAGGGATTGACAACCCCTTTATCGCGTTGGTTGCGAGGTTTTTATTTGTCTGTGTAGGTACGAGGGACTTGCATGTGGCCTCCTACTGGATTGATACCTTGGTTCTCAAAAACTGAGGGAAATACTTACACTACTTTGCTGCGTCACCCTTTCCTCTTCAAGGGAAAACCAACGCAGTGGTCAAGAGGTGAGGGAGTCCTGGATGAGGGGGTGTCCGGATGGCCGGACTATACCTTCAGCCGGACTCCTGGACTATGAAGATACAAGATTGAAGACTTCGTCCCATGTCCGGAAGGGACTTTCCTTGGCGTGGAAGGCAAGCTTGGCGATACAGATATGCAGATCTCCTACCATTGTAACCGACTTTGTGTAACCCTAACCCTCTCCGGTGTCCATATAAACCAAAGGGTTTTAGTCCGTAGGACAACATACACAACAACAATCATACCATAGGCTAGCTTCTAGGGTTTAGCCTCTCCGATCTCGTGGTAGATCTACTCTTGTACTACCCATATCATCAATATTAATCAAGCAGGACGTAGGGTTTTACCTCCATCGAGAGGGCCCGAACCTGGGTAAAAACTTCGTGTCCCTTGCCTCCTGTTACCATCCGGCCTAGACGCACAGTTCGGGACCCCCTACCCGAGATCCACCGGTTTTGACACCGACATTGGTGCTTTCATTGAGAGTTCCTCTATGTCGTCGCCGTCAGGCTCGATGGCTTATATGATCATCAATAGCGATGCAGTCCAGGGTGAGACCTTCCTCCCCGGATAGATCTTTGTCTTCGGCGGCTTCGCACTGCGGGCCAATTCACTTGGCCGTCTGGAGCAGATTGAAAGCTACGCCCCTGGCCGTCAGGTCAGATTTGGAAGTTTAAACTACACGGCTAACATCCGCGGGGACTTGATCTTCGACGGATTCGAGCCACTGCCGAGCGCGCCGCACTGTCCCGACGAGCATGATCTAGCTCTGTCGCCGAACAGTGCCCTGGAGGCCGCACCCGCATCAGCTTCGACCCTTAATTTGGAGCCAACTGCGCCGATCGAGGATGGGCGGTTGGACGCCGCCTCAGGGGCTGCGGTCCTAATGGCGATCGAGCCGAACACCAGCCCCGCACTCCGCGAGACTCATGACTCCAAGGAGCCGGACTCCTCTCCGGACTCCGAACCCTCCGCGCCCCTGCCGATCGAATCTGATTGGACGCCGATCATGGAGTTTACTGCCGCGGACATCTTTCAGCACTCGCCTTTCGGCGATATTCTAAAGACACTGAAGTTTCTCTCTTTATCAGGAGAGCCCTGGTCGGACTACGGTCAGCAAGGTTGGGATTCAGACGATGAAGAAATTCAAAGCCCACCCACCACCCACTTTGTAGCCACTGTCGACGACTTAATCGACATGCTCGACTTCGACTCCGAAGACATCGACGGTATGGACGCCGATGAAGGAGACGATGAAGAACCAGCGCCTATCAGTCCCTGGAAAGCCACCTCGTCATATGACATATACATGGTGGACACCCCAAAAGAAGGAGATGGCGATGGAACAGCGGAGGATGACCCCTCCAAGAAACAACCGACGCCGGCGCCGCTCAAAATCCCGCCAAAACAAATACGGTGATTCCAGCACGGGAGATAATAATACTCCGGAAAGTGCCAAAGAAAACCCCCTCCAACAAGATTTAGCACAGGAGGATGGAGAAACTAGCCCTCATGAGAGAGCGGCAGACAGAGAGGTCGAGGATGATAATTATATGCCTCCCTCCGAAGATGAGGCAAGCCTCGACAACGACGAATTCGTCGTGCCAGAGGATCCCGTCGAGCAAGAGCGTTTTCAATGCAGGCTTATGGCCACGACAAGAAGCCTCAAGAAAAAACAGCAACAGCTCAGAGCTGATCAAGATTTGCTAGTCGACAGATGGACTGAAGTCCTTGCAGCCGAAGAGCATAAACTCGAACGCCCCTCCAAGAGCTACCCAAAGCGCAGGTTGCTACCCCGATTAGAGGAGGAAGCACTTGATGCGGCCGACCGGCCACCTCGTGGCTGCGACAGAGAGGCCTCTCGGCCCTCCACTCAAGCCGCACCCCGTACCAAGGCACGGGAATACGCGCCGGACTTACGAAATATGTTTGAGGACAAGGCAAGGAAAACAAGATCGATCTACGGATCGCGTGGGCGCCCCACGGCTCGAGACGGTAACCGTCACGCCGGCCACAATTCGGCAGGGCCGAACACAGTAGACAAAGCTCATTGGAGCTACGGCGTGATATAGCCCAGTACAGAGGCGCCGCACACCCACTATGCTTCACAGACGAAATAATGGATCATCAAATCCCCGAGGGTTTCAAACCCGTAAATATCGAATCATATGATGGCACAACAGATCCTGCGGTATGGATCGAGGATTATCTCCTTTATATCCACATGGCCCGCGGCGATGATTTCCATGCCATCAAATACCTCCCACTCAAGCTTAAAGGACCAGCTCGGCATTGGCTTAACAGCTTGCCAACAGGATCAATCAGTTGTTGGGAGGACCTGGAAGCCACATTCCTCGACAATTTCCAGGGCACTTATGTGCGAACCCCAGACGTCGATGACCTAAGTCACGTAATTCAGCAGCTAGAGGAATCGGCCAGGCAATTCTGGACACGGTTCCTAACAAAGAAAAATCAAATAGTCAACTGTCCGAACGTTGAGGCCCTAGCAGCCTTCAAGCACAATATCCGTGACGAGTGGCTTGCCCGGCACCTTGGACAGGAAAAGCCGAAGTCTATGGCAGCACTCACGACACTCATGACCCGCTTTTGCGCGGGAGAAGACAGCTGGCTTGCTCGTAGCAACAATATGACCAAGAACCCTGGTAATTGGGATACCAGGGACAGTAGTGGCAGGTCGCGTTGCAACAAGAAGCACCGCATTAACGGTGACAATGCTGAGGATACGGCAGTTAATGCCGGATTCAGAGGCTCTAAATCCGGTCAGCGGAAAAGGCCATTCAAAAGGAATCCTAGGGGCCCGTACAGTTTGGACCGAATACTCGACCGCTTGTGCTAGATACATGGCACCCCCGAAAAGCCGGCCAATCACACCAACAGGGATTGTTGGGTGTTCAAGCAGGTAGGCAAGTTAAACGCCGAAAATGAAGACAAGGGGCTGCATAGTGATGACGACGAGGAGCCCCGGCCGCCGAACAGCAGTGGACAGATGGGTTTTCCCCCACAAGTGCGGACGGTGAACATGATATACGCAACCCACGTCCCCAAAAGGGAGCAGAAGCGCGCGTTAAGGGACGTATATGCGGTAGAGCCAGTCGCCCCAAAGTTCAACCCATGGTCCTCCTGCCCGATCACCTTTGATCAAAGGGACCACCCCACTAGCATCCGTCATGGCGGATTCACCGCATTGGTTCTAGACCCAATTATTGACGGATTTCATCTCACTAGAGTCCTTATGGACGGCGGCAGCAGCCTGAACCTGCTTTACTAGGATAAAGTGCGGAAAATGGGCATAGATCCCTCACGGATTAAGCCCACCAAAACGACCTTTAAAGGCGTAATACCAGGTGTAGAGGCCAACTGTAGAGGCTCAGTCACACTTGAAGTGGTCTTCGGATCTCCGGATAATTTCCGAAGCGAAGAGTTAATCTTCGACATAGTCCCATTCCGGAGTGGCTATCACGCACTGCTCGGGCGAACCGCATTCGCCAAGTTCAATGCGGTACCGCACTACGCATACCTTAAGCTCAAGATGCCAGGCCCTCGAGGAGTAATTACGGTCAATGGAAACACTGAACGCTCCCTTCGAACGGAGGAGCACACGGCGGCCCTTGCAGCGGAAGTACAAAGCAGCCTCTCTAGGCAGTTCTCCAGTCCAGCCATTAAACGACCGGACACCATCAGGCGCGCCCGGAGTAACCTACAACAAGACCGCCTGGCACGATCTGAGCAGGCATAGCAATGCGGCCCCAACCCCAGCCCTCGCAAAAATGCGACACCAGTACTTCGCGTACATAACTACACTCTAGAAATACCATGGGTACAGGGGGAGGGGCACCATCACGACATGCCCGAAACACGGCTTAAACCGCACCAAGGGCTGCTGATTTTTTAATTTTCTCTTACTTTCAGGACTCCACTCTTCGAAAGGCCTGTTCGACAGTTCAATTTCCGCACAAACGATGCAAGAGCCAGGGAAGCAGACAAGCCACCCCGCATTACGGAACTCCCAGGTGGTCTCTATCACGAGCAGTGTACCTGTTTCCCATACTATTCCGCAGCTTGCCCCTGGAACGGACATGTTACATAGTCCAACCTTTTGCTTATCGCATTATTTGTATCGTTCTGCTTTGATCTCAGCCCTTTTTAATAAACAATGCATAGCTTTTGTCTATTTTCGCATTACTCTTTTCTTTTATATATATGTTCCTTAACGACATGTTGCACCCATACACTTTGGTACGGCCAAAATATGCCAGGGGCTTTAGTACCCCTCAATATGGTGTGAGAAGTCCGAACACTTCAACAAGTGCGGCACCCCGAACTTACAGCATTATATGCATCGGCTCCAAATCATGTCTTGGGTCAATAGTTGGGTTTGCCCGGCTCCTATGTTTTGGTACCTTACGTTCTGCTATATCGGCTAAGGTAGCACTAGGAGAACCACTGCGATTGTGCCTCAGTTGAGCTGGGTCGAGCACCTCAGTGGAGAAAGCTAAATCTGACTGTCATGATGAAGCGAGAGCTGGTCCCTGTTCGAGAGGTTTTTCAAGTCCCTAACGACTTATGCCGCTTAGAGCGAGGAGCCGGCTCTGTCCGGCCAAGGCGTGGATAGCGCCCCGAACTCGGACTTCCGAATACCAGGGGCTTCGCCGAAATTTAAAATTATAGAATTCTATGGCTAAGTGAGAGTGTTCACGCATTATAGTCTGATTGCCTTGTTCGTTGGGCTGAGCGCCTCCCTCGAAGGACCCAAACATGGGAAAAAGAGCGCTCAGGTTTATCCCCGAACACGCCAGCACTAGCAGCACGGGGGCAGAAGCCGACGACTTGCCATCTCTCAGAATTGATAAACAGCCGCACAGAAGGTAATATTTTAAATTCAACAGCATTGCTTAGCGCATATGAACAAGTTTTCAGCGCACAGGACAAAACGAGCAAGTTTCACTCAAAAATTACATCCCTAGAATATTCATCCGCCACAAGGCAGGCACCCTTCAGAACATCCTTATAATAATTCTCGGAATTGCGATGCTCTTTCCCCGGCGGTGGCCCGTCCTTCACAAGCTTCTCAGCATCCATCTTGCCCCAGTGCACCTTAGCACGGGCAAGGGCCCTACGGGCTCCTTCAATGCAGATGGAGCGCTTGATGACTTCGAGCCTTGGACAGGCCTCCACCAGCCGCCGCACCAGCCCGAAATAGCTCCCAGGCAGAGCTCCTCCAGGCCACAGCCGAACTATGAGGCCCTTCATGGCCTGTTCGGACGCCTTGTGGAGCTCGACCAGTTGCTTCATCTAGTCGCTCGGGGGCACGGGGTGTCCGGCCTCAGCATACTGAGATCAGAACACCTTCTCTGTCGAGTTGCCCTCCTCGGCTCGATAGAATGCGGCGGCATCGGACACACTCCAGGGAAGATCTGTGAACGCTCCTGGAGAGCTCCGGATTCGGGTAAGTAACAAGTAACTCACGTTTATGTGTTTGCTTTGCATAAAGAATGCCTTACCCGCCGCTATCTTCTTCACCTCATCCAACTCCTGGAGGGTCTTCTGGGATTCGGCCTTGGCAGACTTGGCATTTTCAATAGCCACCGCGAGCTCGGACGCTCGTGTCTTTGAGTCAAGATCCAAACTCTCATGTTTTTCCATGAGAGCCTGGAGCTCTTGCCGTACCTTGCCAACCTCGGCCACATACTTCTCCTGCTCGGTGCGCTCTATGGCCGCCCTCTTCTCGGCCTCGACCAGCGCTTGCTTAAGGGTCGCCACCTCAGACGTGGCCCCTACAATAGCCACGATAATCTTGTCATTTTTCGCCATTGCACCTTTTTATATATATTTAAACAAGGTATTTCTTACCTTCATTGTCCTCGAGCTGCTTCTTGGCACGCCCGAGCTCTTGCTCGGACCGCTCGAGGTTCTGCTTTAGCGTGTCCACTTCCGCAGTCAGTGCGGCGGACGCAAGCAGAGAAGCCTGCATACGCATATTGACTCATTTTTGTTAGACTCCTGCGAATTTTATTTGATCCTCTATTCGGCTTTTCTTCCCGAACACCAAACAGAGCATCAGGGGCTACTGTCTATGCGGTAATATTATTTACACATTCTTTACTTACCTCAAAGCATGTTAAAAGGCTAGTACAAGCTTCAGTCAGTCCACTCTTGGCGGACTGAACCTTCTGGACCACCGCACTCATAATGGTGCGGTGCTCCTCGTCGATGGAGGCGCCTTGGAGCGCCTCCAACAGATTGTCCGGTGCCTTCGGTTGGACGGGGGTCACCGGCACGGTGGGCTTGCTCCTCTTGGAAGGAGGTCCCCCGCCGGACTCTGGAACCTTTGAACGTTCCGGAGTGGTGTCTGGCCTAGAGCTGGACTTGGAGCCCTGGGGGTTTCATCCCCTTTACTCCTGGAGTCTGGGAGGTCGCCTTGCGGCGCCTCCAGGACCACCTCCTCCCGGCTTGGAACCTGTTGGGACAACACTTTGGTGTCATTCATAGGGCGGGGGGAGGAAGCCGTCGGAAGCGAGTTCACATCCGACGAGTCCAGTGAGCCGCTCGACGACGCGTCGAGTCGGTCTTTGGGTGGGCTGCATAAACATATTCGACATAAGGTAAAGTTGTGCAATAAACAAATACTATGAATTACTCTGGTATCCGGATACTTACGATTTTGCCAGGGGCTTGGCCCTGGGCAGACACTCCTCTCCGCCGTTGTCAGCGTTGGTGGAGTAGTCCGGAGGAAGGGTTTTCCCCTTCTTGGACCCTCCGGCCTCCCCAGAGAGGGCGGCCTTCCTTTTCTTCTCTCCTCCCGCTGGAGGGGGAGAGGTCTCTTCTTCCTCCTCCTCGTCTTCACGGGAGGAATGCGCCTCGGAACCATCGGATGATGGATCCGACACCTCCTGGCGCCGGGCACTCTTTCGAGTCCCCATGGCCTTTTTCGCGGCCTTCTTCTCCGGCAACACATAGGGTACCGGAACCAGCAGCTTCGCCAAGCGAGCGTCCGCTGGGCCTTCGGGCAAAGGAGCCGGACAGTTGATCTATCCGGACGTCACCTGCCAATCCTGTCAAAGGTAAGGGAGTTTAGATCCCGCATGGAGACAAACTATGAAAAACCGATACCCTGTAAAAGGAAAAAACAGCTTACCGCATGAGCGTGACGCTGCGTACTGAATCCGTGATCCTCGGTAGCGGATGCGGGGGCCTCGGCGCCCTTGAAAAGCACCTTCCAGGCATCTTCGTACGTCGTGTTGAAGAGCCTGCTCAGAGTTTGGTGCCGCGCTGGGTCGAACTCCCACAGGTTGAAAGCCCGTTGTTGACACGGGAGGATCAGGCGGATGAGCATAACCTAGACAACGTTGACAAGTTTGAGCTTCTTGTCCACCAGGGTTTGGATGCATGTTTGGAGTCCAGTCAGCTCTCCTTTTTTACCCCATGACAGGCCCGTCTCCTTCCAGGAGGTGAGCCGCGTAGGGGGTCCGAATCGAAACATGGGGGCTGTGACCCATTCGGGGTCGCGCGGCTCGGTGATGTAAAACCACCCCGATTGCCACCCCTTCAGAGTCTCCACAAAGGAGCCCTCGAGCCATAGGACGTTGGCCATCTTGCCCACCATGGCGCCTCCACACTCCGCCTGGTTGCCGCGCACCACCTTCGGCTTGACGTTGAAAGTCTTGAGCCATAGGCCGAAATGGAGGCAGATGCGGAGGAAGGCCTCGCACGCGATGATAAACGCCGAGATGTTGAGGACAAAGTTCGGGGCCAGATCGTGGAAATCCAGGCCGTAGTAGAACATGAGCCCCGGGACAAATGGGTGAAGAGGGAAGCCCAGTCCGTGGAGGAAATGGGGGAGGAACACCACCCTCTCATCGAGCCTAGGGGTAGGGATGAGCTGCCCCTTTTCGGGAAGCCGGTACGCAATGTCGTTAGACAAGTATCCGGCCTTCCTCAGTTTTTTGATGTGCCCCTCCGTGATGGAGGAGACCATCCACTTGCCTCCCGCTCCGGACATGGCTGGAGAAGGTTGAGGTGGGGAGTGCGGACTTGGGCGCTGTAGCTCGAGTGCGCGAGAATGGATAAGCAAGGGAGGAAGAAGGCGTAGGTGAAAAGGTGGATCCCTATCCCCTTATATGGGTGGACGCGACTACGTGTCCCCACCAGCCTGCTAAAACTCGCTTATCTCCAAGCGCCATAATCAATGGCGCGGTTGGGTTACCCACGCCCGTATTGATGAGAACCCCGGAATAAGGGGACACGATCTCTGCTTTAACAAGACGTGCCAAGGAAACCGCCTCGCATGACGCGCTGAGGTGGGATAATGAAACGACTCGGATAAAGGCTTGGCCGTGGTGTGTCGCACTATGGAATATGTCAGAAGATTAGATTTGTGTAAATATTATTCTCTCTATGGCAATATGTGGAAACTTATTTTGCAGAGCCGGACACTATCTTTGTGTTCAAAATCTTCTATGAAGTACTTGGAGGAGGAACCTGCCTTGCAATGCTGAAGACAATCTGCGCACCGGACTCGTCATCATTGAAGCCTGGTTCAGGGGCTACTGAGGGAGTCCTGGATTAGGGGGTGTCCGGATGGCCGGACTATACCTTCAGCCGGACTCCTGGACTATGAAGATACAAGATTGAAGACTTCGTCCCGTGTCCGAAAGGGACTTTCCTTGGGGTGGAAGGCAAGCTTGGCGATACGGATATGCAGATCTCTTACCATTGTAACCGACTTTGTGTAACCCTAACCCTCTCCGGTGTCTATATAAACCGGAGGGTTTTAGTCCGTAGGACAACATACACAACAACAATCATACCATAGGCTAGCTTCTTGGGTTTAGCCTCTCCGATCTCGTGGTAGATCTACTGTTGTACTACCCATATCATCAATATTAATCAAGCAGGACATAGGGTTTTACCTCCATCGAGAGGGCCCGAACCTGGGTAAAAACTTCGTGTCCCTTGCCTCCTGTTACCATCCGGCCTAGACGCACAGTTCGGGACCACCTACCCGAGATCCGCCGGTTTTGACACCGACAAGAGGTAGCAGAGTTCATGATGTGTTTCACGTTTCCCAGTTGAAGAAGTGCCATGCGGAGATGGAAAATATTCCTCAGAGAGATACAGTGCCCCTGGAATAAATTTAGTTGGAGAGTGACCTAATCTACAAGGAGAAACCCGTCAAGATTCTCGAGTTTGCCAGCCGAGTTACACGCAGCAAGGTCATCAAGTTTTGCAAAGTTTAGTGGAGCCACCATACCGAGGAAGAAGCCACCTGGGAGCGATAAGAAGACCTACGGAAAGACCACCCACACCTATTTTCTAGCCAACCCGAATCTCGAGGGCGAGATTCATCTTAAGGGGGGTAGGTTTGTAACATCCCAATTTTCAATTTGGATGTTAATCATTAGGTCATCATATGCATCCATGATTCTTGCATTTTGAATTGGTTTTATTTGGACTTTTTTTATCTTAGAGACCTTAAGAAACTCAAGGACCCTTTGAGAGAGTTGGAGGTTTCATAAAATTCCAATTTTGAATTTTCAAAAATTGGTAAACTGGATCAAGGTGATTTTTGTTTGAAATTATTTTTCCAGTTATTTCAAAATAAATAAAATAAGGAGAGAAGATAATATGACTTCTTCAAAACAGAAGAAATAATGGAAATTTAATTTTGAATAAAAATATATTTTTTATTTTGAGTTTTATTTTGAGATTGTATTCGGTTAAATTAGGGAAAAATTGCATTTTTGAAAACTACATTTTAGCCCCAAAAATGTTCACGTGGTCCTAAATATTAGTAGAGGACCATGAAAATTATTTTTGGAATTTTTTAGGATTTTTATTTGTTTATATTTGTTTTTTTACTTTTTGGTGAAATTATTTATTTAAAAAAACTCTTCGACCGATTGGGCCGAAGCCCAGGCCATCGCTGCCTTCCCGAGCCGCCACCGGAGTTCTCCTCCACCATGCTGCGCCGCCATCGCCGTGTCTGAGCGGGACACCGCTCGGTGCCTCCTCCTCCAAGCCGCCTTGCCCCTCCCCCGGCCCTTTATAAGGCCGAGGCCCCGGCCCCCTCTCCTCAAGCCGCCGCCCTGCTGCCCTGCGCCGCACCACCGCCCGAGCCGCCACGCCGTCGCCTTTCGCCGCCCGCGCCACCGTCCCGCCTCACTAGAATACGCCGCCGCCGCCGGTTTTCCTTCCCCGAACCAGTAAAAAAACCGATCGGTCCTACGGTTTTTTGGGTTTTTAGATGAGATCGGTTTTTTATTTTATTAGGTTATTTAGCAAACGTTCACCCAATTAGTTCTTTTAATGAACAAATTCGTTCGTTAGTTTCTGTTAGCAGACGTTCGTCCGATAGATTTTTCTTTTTAGTTTTATTTTCGGCCAAGGACCCATCCGGAATTATTTTCTTACCGATTAGTCCCTGATCTTCAAACCCTCACTACTTTTTGCTCGTTTATCCAAATCCAGTGAAACCAATGCCAAAATCTTCATCTTGTTCCCCTCTGTCCAGATAATCAACTTGAACATGATTTTGGAAATTTAAAATTTGGTTTCAAGAAGATTTGAATTTGAACTTCTTTTGATCGTAGTTTGTGTTTCGTAGCTCCGATTCAAATGATTCTTTTTGCAAATCGAAGCTCTTCACTTGAACTTTCAGTTTAGATCTTTTCTTTTGGTTTTACCTTTGCATATTATGCTTGAGTGCTTATGTATGCTATTGTTTGTTCACGATAGAGTTTCAGAGTGCGAGGCTTGCTACTACGAATCTCTAGGGTTTTCTGATCGTCAGCAAGGCAAGTAACACTTTGATCATATCCCTTTATTACCCAGTTTTTATGCCTTAGTTTCAACCCTCAAACATTGCATGAGTAGGACTTGATAACATGTGGGTATATTGCCTTAGATTCAAACCCCGGGTATTACTATATGTTATGCCTATATTACTTTGCTATGCTCGTAGACATGGATTGGTTTGTGAGATACATGAAAGATGCGATAGTTATTTTATAACTAAGGGAAACTTAAGGTCCCTACTTTAATACACATCTAGGTGGTTGGTTGTGGCACATGGGGAATCCAGTTTGTCCTAGGAGATCCCGGGGTACCCGTGTGATCATCCTATGGAATGCCACCCAGGCTCAAAGGGGTCATAAGATTATTCATGCTAGAAACTTCTGTGTGTAGCCACAAGCCATTATGGGCTCTGGAATAGTTAAGTAAGTTGTGGGAAACCTTTCCATGATGGGCTAGCAGATGTAGGGGAATTGTAGGTGTACCGGCCTATCTATCGATTAAGGTGACCTCTTCGGAAAGATTGTGTCTCGGTCATCCGTTTCTCAAACATCATGCAGTGTGAGAAATACAACAGAGGAGATCGAGTCTTGTGGGGAAAAGTGCGCAAACCTCTACAGAGTGTATAAACTAATCATGGTTAGCTGTGTCCCCAGTTATGGACATCTTGAGCAATGGGCCCTAGTTGCACCTGGGGGTGCTCTGAGGGGGGCACAACCCACCAGGGCGCGCCAGGGGTGCCCCGAGGGGGGCACAACCCACCAGGGCGCGCCAGGAGGCCCAGGCACGCCCTGGTGGGTTGTGCCCACCTCGGGTGCCCCCCGGACCGCCTCTTTGCTTTATAAATACCACAATATTCCAGAAACCCTAAAGGCATCGACGAAATATTCATCCAGCCGCCACTGAGTCCAGAACCACCAAATCCAATCTAGACACCATCTCGGATGGTGTTCACCACCTCCATTGTGCCTCTCCGATGATGCGTGAGTAGTTCCTTGTACACCTTCAGGTCCGTAGTTAGTAGCTAGATGGCTTTCTCTCTCTCTCGCTGGATTCTCAATACAATGGTCTCTTGGAGATCCATATGATGTAACTCTTTTGTGGTGTGTTTGTTGGGATTTGATGAACTTCGAGTTTATGATTGGTCATATCTTTTTATATCCATGAAAGTTATTTGAGTTTCTTTGATCTCTTATATGCATGATCTCTTATAGCCTCGTATTTCTTCTCCGATATTTGGGTTTTGTTTGGCCAACTTGATCTATTTATCTTGCAATGGGAAGAGGTGCCCGGTAGTGGGTTCGATCTTACGGTGCTTGATCCCAGTGATAGAAAGGGAACCGACACGTATGTATCGTTGCTACTAAGGATAAAAGGACAAGATCTATATCTACCGTCATATAGAGAAATGGATCTTGTCTAGATCATGTCATCATTCTGATTGCATTACTCCGCTTTTTCATGAACTTAATACACTAGATGCATGCTGGATAGCGGTCGATGTGTGGAGTAATAGTAGTAGATGCAGGCCGAAGTCGGTCTACTAATCTTGGACGTGATGCCTATGTAATGGTCATTGCCTGGATATCGTCATAATTATTTGAAGTTCTATCAATTGCCCAATAGTAATTTGTTTGAGCGCATGCACGACCCCCTCCCCCCCCCACCGCCTGGAAGTTAGGAAACTGACATCATACGTATTGAACCAGGCTTGGAGTCGGGTACGGTGTTCGGTTTGTAATGTAGTTGGTGGCCCATCGAAGTTATGCATTTGGGATTTAAACACATCACACACCATCGTACCATACATATTTTCGGGCCACATGCAGTGTATATGGGGTCTTCTGATGGACCACGTCTCCCTTGTGCGGTTTTTTGTGATGACACACATATCTATGGGCTCCCCGAGTGTGTGTGTGTGTGTATCATCCCTTTGACCGATAATGAGGGGTATGTGTTGGCCATGAATGGATTCCTCCTAGTTCGTGTTAGGGCCGGTCACCGTCACATGTCGCTCAACCAAAACTCGACCTCATGCGTTGTTAGGATTCCCTCCCACATGCTCGGATTGCTGGGTTTGACCTACATCATACCCTGCGTATCTTGTCCTTAACTACCTTGCCTTCATGGTTGTTCCCTATATCGAGAGGTAGGCACCACATCTAAATTGTACATTATTCTATATTGAAAACACATGTCATCCCTTCCCAACGTACATCATTTTGGGCTGCATGCAAGAGGTGCCGGTTTTGTGGTCCCTCTCGTGCGATTTTTATGATGGTTCAATCTATTGGCCCAAGCAGTTTATCGACAACAACAACTATCGTTTGACCAAATGATAGATTCATTGGTCCGTCTTATGGTAGGTCATGGCAACATGCATGTATGACCAAAGTACCGATCATTACGTGCATCCGCCCGGCTGACACAAAGTGGGAGGTGGTGGACCAACCATCCTAGCTAGGTACAACATTATGTCATTATATATATAGACTATTTGTCACCCTGGATGAGGAATAGTTATTCTTCACCCCCCTCTATTTTACCATCACTGCATCACAATTTTACGTTCCGTAAATTTTGTCTTATTTCTGACGTAAAAATAGACCGTAAGAAAATATATAATCGTCGTAAAAAGTATTTTATGTTATGTAAAATTACAAGCATAAAAACATAGTGTAAAAATACATATAAACTGTAAATTTTCTTGTCTTATAACCTATATTTTTATTTTCTTATGTTAAATTTTACGTAGTGAATTAATAAGAATATAACTATTAGAATTCCAAACGTAATTTAAGGGTGCTTTCGGGTTTGCGAGGTAGGTGCCACCAAAGTTATGCATTATGTATTTAATGTTTTAAACATCCCCAATATTCCTACATATATTTGGCCACTTTTAGGTGGTTCTTGACTTCTGGCCTCTCTCATCAATCTTCGACGATGCGCCCAACCGTGGGCCCGCGCGGTCAAAATTGTGCACTGGAATTTTGAGCATCACAGACCACCCTTTTCACTCATATATATTTGGGCCACATGCTGGTGTGGCTGTCTTCTGACCCTCTCTAACATTATTTTTTGCTGCAAAGACTCTGATGACGCTCAACGGACACGTGTATAATATCTTAACCGTGTGCGATACAAGTGCGCTGTGAATCACCACGCCTGCGCAAGCATGAGCAAAGGTGGAGGTACTGGCTCAACCGTGTGCGATGCAAGTGCGCTGTAAAATCACCACTACCGCGCAAGCGCAAGCAAAGGATGGAGGTACTGGCTTAACCGTGTGCGATGCAAGTGCGCTGTAAAACCACCTCCTATGCAAGCTAAAGGTGGGTAAGTTTATTTCGAAATTAGGACGAACCGTGTGCGATAGACCAGCTAGCTAGAAATATAAAAACAAACTACCCGCCTTGATCGTTGCAAAAATCGGCGGTTCCGCGCCACTTTTCCTTATTATCATACACACATATTGTTATTGGACCGTGCACGATCTTGAGCACTCCCGCCCCGCATCAATTCCTTTACCCAGATTTTAGTAGCCGCCATACTTCAACAGTCGCCCACACTCCTCCAGCACCGACCTTATAGTAAAATTGCAATAGCTGAGGCATTTGAACCGTCGCCCTCCCTCGTCCACCACCATCTCCACCCACCATTACTAAAATTTTCAGTAGCCGCAGCGTATCCTCAAACACCCCCCTCCCCAGTCCCCCACCCGTCCCCCTCCCCCCCTCGAACCCTAGCTCGCGGCCACCACCGGCGCCGCCGCCAACCCCTGCCGGTCTGCCCATTCCTCCTAGCTTAGATAATAAAGTTCAAGTTACCCAGCGATTCCCATATCGTCACCCCACTCCCCTGAGTTTTTAGATGAGGCATGCGGTGTCCCTCACTACAAGAAATATGTCAACTAGTGACCTTCTGTCAGCGACCCTGGAAGAATTGGTCATAGATCTATGACCATTTGAGACCAATTGGTCAAAAGCTGTTCGGGGGGCTCCAAACCCTAAACCATTGTGACCATTTTGGTCAGAAAGGTCGTAATTTCCTTACACGAAATGGTCATAAAGCAAACAGCGCTAGTCCGCTGCCTTATTTCTAGTTGTTAACGACCAATATAGATGGTCATAGCCTTGTAAATTGTGGTGGGTTGCGATGACTAGGCGCCATCTCATCAGTTTTGCCTATGTGTCATGTCCATGTGTCAATTTTTGCCCTAGGTTGTGAAGCAACCTATATTTCTGTTATTCCAAAAATTCCCAAAAAATTCTCATAAATTGTTTGGATCATATCTTCATCAAATATGTGAAAAACCTTCCTTGCCTAGTTCAAAAATAACTCAACGATATTCATTTTTCTATTCTGTTCAGAGCAACACTTCGTGAAGGAAGTACCACTTTGGCATGTCCAAATACTATCCATTTTCTACAGTGCTTTCCTATGCCCAAATAACCATCCTGCACCAAATGCCATCTCAATCCATTCATTATTTTGAGCCCAGCTTCAACATTCGTATTTATGTCCAGTGTGGTACTTTGCAAAGCAAGTACCACCTAGGCTCCTCCTTTTGAGCTGAAAATTTGTGAAGACGGTCTTCTTAGTAACTGATCATCCTCAGCTAAAACTCACACCCATTATCCATGTACATTTCCCATAACGCTAATCAAACACTTGGCTGCTAATTCATGTTTGAGCATCGATCGGTCTCCTCGTGAGAATCTTATGTTGTAATTTTCTTCCTAGCACCTACTTGGGGAGTGCCGAACCCACTAGACATGCCTAGGCCGCCCAGAACACATGGCAACGCCACCGTCACGCGGTGACCACGCGGCGGGCATGCGAGTTTACGCGCTCTAGAGTTGGGGCCCTCGACCATCGCCCAAACCTCGACGTATCGCCACAAAACCATGTATTTATGATTAAATAGGTACTTATGTAACTAGAAATGATTTTTGGAAAAAATAAATAGCAAACTATGAGGCAGCCGCAGTTCAAATTTGACCAGCTTCTAGCTGAATCGGCAGATATTTGTCTTTTTCATGAGAGGTGGATCAAAACTTTTTACACCTAACCATTTTGTCAATTGTGAATTAAATATGTCCTATTATTTTATAAAATTGATTTGGTCCAATTTTGCAACAATTATTTGGGAGGTCCTTCGCAAAAAAACCTCCTTTTGGGCACTCAAAAAATGGAAAATGGTTTTTTCGTCCAAAGAAAATGAAAACTTCCTTAGGCAACATTGTTTGCCATTCCAATATGCACCCTTTTGCACAATATGAGATCATTTGAACAAACTATGCCATGAATGTGGCCATAAGATTGATCATTTGGCTTGAAAGCCATTGATCTCCACACGTGATAGTTTGTATTTAGAGCACTTTTTTAAAATAATTGCCGTATTACAAGTTTGTTATTTTTCCTGGGAACTTGCCCACATATAATGACACAATGCGAAGGTTTCCCATTTTTTGATTTTTTTTGAATTTTTTATGCCCGTTTCAAAATGCGGTCAAAACGGCGGGAATGACCGTTCCTAGCTAGTGGTTGAATCTTGGAATTTTTTTGGTGTTTCTCTGATTAAATAGGTACTTATGTACCTCGAAATGATTTTTGGAAAAAATAAATAGCGAACTATGATGCAGTGGCAGTTCAAATTTGACCCGCTTCCACCTGAATCGGCGGAAATTTGTCTTTTTCACGAGAGGTGGATCAAAACTTTTTACACCCAACCATTTTGTCAATTGTGCACTAAATATGTTCTAGTATTTTATAAAATTGATTTGGTCCAATTTTGCTACAATTATTTGGGAAGTCCTTCACAAAAAAACCTCCTTTTGGGCACTCGAAAAATGGAAAATGGTTTTTTCGTCCAAAGAAAATGAAAACTTCCTTAGGCAACATTGTTTGCCATTCCAATATGCAACCCTTTTGCACAATATGAGATCATTTGAACAAACTATGCCATGAATGTGGCCATAAGATTGATCATTTGGCTTGAAAGCCATTGATCTCCACACGTGATAGCTCGCTTTTTAGAACACTTTTTTAAAATAATTGCCATATTACAATTTTGTTATTTTTCCTGGGAACTTGGCCATATATAATGACACAATGCGAAGGTTTCCCAATTTTTTGATTTTTTTGAATTTTTATGCCCGTTTCAAAATGTGGTCAAAACAGCGGGAATGACCGTTCCTAGCTAGTGGTTGAATCCTGGAATTTTTTTGGTGTTTATCTGATTAAATAGGTACTTATGTACCTAGAAATGATTTTTGGAAAAAATAAATAGCAAACTATGAGGCAGTTGCAGTTCAAATTTGACCCGCTTCCACCTGAATCGGCGGGAATTTGTCTTTTTCACGAGAGGTGGATCAAAACTTTTTACACCAAACCATTTAGTTAATTGTGCATTAAATATGTCCTAGTATTTTAGAAAATTGATTTGGTCCAATTTTGCAACAATTATTTGGGAGGTCCTTCACTAAAAAACCTCCTTTTGGGCACTCGAAAAATGGAAATTGGTTTTTTCGTCCAAAGAAAATGAAAACTTCCTTAGGCAACATTGTTTGCCATTCTAATATGCACCCTTTTGCACAATATGAGATCATTTGAACAAACTATGCCATGAATGTGGCCATAAGATTGATCATTTGGCTTGAAAGCCATTGATCTCCACACGTGATAGCTTGTTTGTGAGAACACTTTTTTAAAATAATTGCCGTATTACAAGTTTGTTATTTTCCTGGGAACTTGGCCACATATAATTACACAATGCGAAGGTTTCCCAATTTTTTGATTTTTTTCGAATTTTTTATGCCCGTTGAAAAATGCGGTCAAAACGGCGGGAATGACCGTTCCTAGCTAGTGGTTGAATCTTAGAATTTTTTTGGTGTTTCTCTGATTAAATAGGTACTTATGTACCTAGAAATGATTTTTGGAAAAAATAAATAGCAAACTATGAGGCAGCTACAGTTCAAATTTGACCCGCTTCCAGCTGAATCTGCGGAAATTTGTCTTTTTCATGAGAGGTGGATCAAAACTTTTTACACCCAACTATTTTGTCAATTGTGCATTAAATATGTCCTAGTATTTTAGAAAATTGATTTGGTCCAATTTTTCAACAATTATTTGCGAGGTCCTTCACAAAAAACCCTCCTTTTGGGCACTCGAAAAATGGAAAATGGTTTTTTTGTCCAAAGAAAATGAAAACTTCCTTAGGCAACATTGTTTGCCATTCCAATATGCACCCTTTTGCACAATATGAGATCATTTGAACAAACTATGCCATGAATGTGGCCATAAGATTGATCATTTGGCTTGAAAGCCATTGATCTCCACGCATGATAGCTTGTTTCTGAGAACACTTTTTTAAAATGATTGTCGTATTACAAGTTTGTTATTTTTCCTGGGAACTTGGCCGCATATAATGACACAATGCGAAGGTTTCCCAATTTTTTGATTTTTTTTTATTTTTTTATGCCCGTTTCAAAATGCGGTCAAAACGACGGGAATGACCGTTCCTAGATAGTGGTTGAATCTTGAATTTTTTTTGGTGTTTCTCTGATTAAATAGGTACTTATGTACCTAGAAATGATTTTTGGAAAAAATAAATAGCAAACTATGAGGCAACTGCAGTTCAAATTTGACCCGCTTCTAGTTGAATCGGCAGAAATTTGTCTTTTTCATGAGAGGTGGATCAAAACTTTTTACACCCAACCATTTGGTCAATTGTATATTAAATATGGCCTAGTATTTTAGGAAAATGATTTGGTACAATTTTGCAACAAATATATGATAGGTCCTTCACAAAAAAACTTATTTTGGGCACTCGAAAAATGGAAAATGAAATTTTCGTGCAATGAAAATGAAAACTTCCTTAAGCAAAATTGTTTGCCATTTCAAGATGCACCCTTGTGCAATTATTTGGTAGCTTCTTCTTCACAAAAAAATCATTTTGGGCACTAAAAAATGAAAAATAAAATGCTGACATGACTTTACATTTAGTTTTATTTGACCACGACCAATTTTGGATGGTCATAACGTCCAATTTTAGATGGTCATAACGTCATACAGACGTACTCCGTTCTGATTGGGCCACAACCATCTCATGCGGATCATGCATCAAACACCGTTGGATGCTCCTGGATCCAACGGTAGCCCTTGCCCCCTCAGCTCTCACGCACACCACAGCCCAAACCCTAGCTCACATCACACCCCTTCCCTCATCGCATCCCTCCTCCCCCCATCTCCTCGCACTACAAAAAAAAGACACATCCGTGACATTTTGGGCCAACGAAACTTTTTTCTGTCATACATATGGCACTTCTATGACGATAATTGTGACAAAACCCGGTATTATCATAGATGTGGTGGGCTCCTACTTCTATGACAAAAAATCATGACAGAAAATGGGCTTTTCGTCCTGGGCGGGCCGGAGACGCAGCTGCATGACATTCTTTAGGCCGTCCATGACGGAAAAAACCATGGTAGAAGCGAGGGGGAGGAAAATTTCGGGGAGTTCCCAGTTACGGTGGGAGGTCGAGGGCCGAGCGATGCGCGTTCCTCTCGTACACGTAAGTGCGTGTGTGCGAGGCATTGGCTCTAACTGAACCCGAGCGAGGCGTTGGGCTCTAACTGAACCCGAGCGATTGCACTGCAGGCTACGCGTTACTGAACCCGAGCGATCGATCGATGGCTGTTAACTGAACACGATCGAGCGATTCCTTCGCTACTGCTGCTAACTGAAGCCGATCAATGCTGCCTCTGGATGAACAGTGAGCGTTGCGGGGGATTGGATGAACAGTTCCCGGTGGGGGTGGATGAGCAGGACCCCGTGGTGTTGCCTCTGGATGAACAGGACCCCGATCGATCGAGCCGGTTGGGCTGGATGAACAGGACCCCGTGGAGGGCTGGATGAACAGGACCACCCCGTGGAGGGCTGGATGAACAGTAGGCGGTGGAGGGCAGGATGAACAGTAGCCCGTGGAGGGGTGGTTGAACAGGAGCCCGTGGAGAGGGGTGGTTGAACAGTAGCCGGTGGAGTAGCGCGCGATGGAGGCTGGATGAACAGGAGCCCGTGGATGAACAGTCCCAGGTGGAGGTTGGAGGAGGTCGACGGTGGATGAACAGTAGCTCGTGGAGGCTGGAGGGGGTCGACGGTGGAGATGAACAGTATCCCATGGAGTCCCGTTTTGCAGTACGCCACACCCTTCCCGATGAACAGGACCCCCGTTTTGACCGTAGCGCTCCAACACAAGCCTGTTTCGTCCGTTTTGCGGTACGCCACACCCCTCCCGATCAACAGGACCCCTGTTTCGACCGTAGGAGGTCCGTTTCCTCCGTTTTGCGGTACGCCAGACCCCTCCCGATGAACAGGATCCCGTTTCAAACGTGGCCGGTCGAACACAAGGCTGTTTCCTCCGTTCTGCGGTACGCCAGGCCTCGTTTCCATCGCCTGTTCCGTCCAAGCCCTCCCGATGAACACGACACATTCCGTTGCCTCCCCATGAACACAACGCATTCCGTTGCCTCCCCATGAACACGACAACGACACTGTTTCTCCGTTCCGACCCAGCCATGTACACGAGCCCTGGCCGTACGTATGCGCGAGTAGGCGTTCGAGACCCCGCCCGTATGTACCCATACGTGGCCGTATTTTCTTTCTTGCACCCTGGCCGCTGTACGTACGTGTACATGCTACGTGCGTGCCTATACTACGACACGTGCGCGCCTCTACATCGACCAGTATATATGTACATACACGTTTGCGACCAGAATGACAACGCTACGTATGCTTCGACCAGGTGGGTCCCGACTGTCAGGCACTTCCTTGTGTGCGAAGATGTAGCTGGTGGGTCCCAGCAGTCAGGGGTCGAATCGTTTTGTTTTTTTGCCCGGACACACTTCCTTGCGTGTGAAGGTGTAGCTGGTGGGTCCCAGCAGTCAGGGCAGAAACTTTTTTTCGCGAAATACGGTGGCCCGTCCGGTGGGTCCCCGCTATCAGGTGGAGGAATAATTATTTTGCACGTAATAAGGAGGCACTACCTTGCTGCGGCCGTGGACCCAGCTGTCAGCCTCTCCACATACAGTCCACGTCTAATGGAAGTCGTTCCTTGACCATGTTGACCACGCCGCGCCGAGAGCACCAGGGCGGTGGACGACGGCGAGGCCTAGGAAGGGGACGACAGGGAGCCGGGGAAGGCGCGGCAGTGGAAGCCCGCGCGGAGAGGAGTATGAGGGTTCACTGGTTCGACTGCGGTGTGAGGCTGCCGTCGCCACAGGGCCTTGCTAGCGGTGGGAATAGTAGGGGGCGGTGAGGCCTCCGCGGCAGCACCGCCGGCCACAGGAGGCAGGAGCATGCGGCACGCCCGGCGCTGCTTTGGGTGGCCGGAGCAAGAAGACCAGAGGTTGAAGAAGCACTACGACCGTTGGATGGACATCGTACGGTCACTGGAGCTAGAATCGTTAATATTGACTAAAATTGACAAAGCCCCCATCCCAGTCAACTTAGTAGGCCCACAAGTCAGCCTCCCACCATGGTGGGTCCCAGCTAGCAAGGGAGTATTCATTTTTTGTGCGTAATAAGGAGGCCCTTCCGGTGGGTCTGAGCTGACAGCGGGGGGAATTTTTTTTCACGAAATACGCTAGCTCGTCCGGTGGGTCTGAGCAGTCAGGGGGGAAACGTTTTTTCACGAAATAAGGTGGCCCGTCCGGTGGGTCCCTGCTATAAGGTGGAGGAATAATTATTTTGCGCGTAATAAGGAGGCACTTCCTTGCGGCCGCCTGGACCCAGTTGTCAGCCTCTCCATGTACCGTACTCTTCCGATGGAAGTCAGTCATTGACCACGTTGACCACGCCGCGCCGAGAGCACCAGGGCGGTGGTCTGGACGACGGAGAGGCCTAGGAAGGGGACGACGTGGAGCCGGGGAAGACGCAGCAGTGGAAGCCCATGCGGAGAGGAGTACAAGGGTTCACTGGTTCGGCTGCGGTGTGAGGCTGCCGTCGCCGCAGAATAACAGGGGGTGTGGGTGAGTGGGGGGAAGGCCTGGCCAACGGTTGGAGTAGTATGGCGGCAGTGAGGCCTCCGCGACAGCACAGTCGGCCACAGGAGGCAGGAGCAGGCGGCACAACCGGCGCTGCTTTGGGCGGCTGGACCAAGAAGACTAGAGGTTGAAGAAGCACTACGGCCGTTGGATGGACATCGTACGGTCACTGAAGCTAGAAACGTTTATTATTGACTAAGATGACAAAGCCCTTGGTACGCTCCAACTTAGTAGGCCCACAGGTCAGCCTCCGAAACGGTGCGCCCCAGATGTCAGGGGGAGGAATCATTTTTTGGGAGGCCGAAGCTAAGAATATCCGAGATTGAAGAAGAAGCACGACATCCGTTGGATAGACATCCAACGGCCACTACTGCTAGAACCGTGTGTTGACTATAATAAGTTGGCAAAGCCTTGCATACGCGTCAACTTATTTTTTTAGGTGACGCGTCACTTAGTAGGCCCACAAGTGTGTGGCAGAGAACTTATAGCCCATTTGCGTTTTGTAAGAATGTACAGCCCATTTTGGAATTCTAATGGAATTTACAACAACCCATTTACAGTTTGTTAAAAGTACAGCCCATTTTCTAGCTAGGACAATGATTAATAATTTCAAGCAACCGTTGAAGACAGAATTCAATAAAATTTCCCACATTTTGATGGGCTCCAAAATATTTTTATCCCAAAATTTCTAGTCAGATTAAATATAAATTTGTATTACATAAAAATCCAATGAAACATTGCGCGTGCAACAATGAAAATTTAAGATTTTCAAAATCCATAAATAATATTTTATAAACTAATTTCATGTTTGGTGCATTTTTTTATAGTTACTACCCAGTTTTTATAATTACATCCCATTTATTATTTGTAAAGCCCATTTTCCTGTTAAGCCTAATGCATCCCTCCTAGGAAAGATTTGCAGCCCAGCGGGGCGGAGAATAACAAGTTGACCTTGCCTGGGTATTCCTCAAAAAGACGTATAGCTGGGCTAGCCATTTTCATCTTGATAAAATTAGTATCTGGGTTGATATCTGGCCTAGGCTAGATGGGCCACAGCCCGCCCAGTTAATACCCTGCTCTCCTCTGAACAACAACGAAATCATCGCCAAGAAAAACTCTGAAGTACTCATGCCTCAAAAACACAAATACTGCTCGAGCTTCTTGGTCCCAGCTTTCGGCCGCACCTTGTGCAATTCTCTCGTTTATATTGACTACACAGGTTGACAATGGTGTGGGACCGTGATGTCACGAAACCAGGAGAAATAAAAAATATATAGTTGTACATAATAAGGAGGTACTTGCGTACGTACGGCTGTGGCCCTAGTGGATCCCTAGTGTCATCCAGTCAAAATAAAGTCATCTCCTGAATCCTCATGTTCGTTGACGATGTTAACAATGCTCGGCGCCACGGCAAGCGCAACAACTCGAAGGACAACGGAGAGGGCCTCGCGGGCCCTACGGATGGTCCGATACAGCGCCCGCTACTCATTCAGGAAGCCGGGATCATCGGACACCTATGAGCACCTTCGAGAAACTGAGACGGCATGAAACGGTAAGGCCGCGCTTGGGAGCTCTGGTTTATTTCAAACCTATATTAACATACAAGTGTAATTTACTCATCATCAAAAACAACGCGTAAAATACAGGCGTAATGAAACCGAGGGCCCGAGGTCTGTAAGTAAAACCGGTGGGTTACGCGTGTAATTTGAGAGACCAGTGTATATTTTACGAGCACTACTATATGGACGAAATTACCAGACGATACATGCATGGCGTGCGTATCATGCCATCCATGGGCAAGGCTGAAACAGCAGCTAACGGCTGGATTAGCAATCGTCCGAGTGTCATTCAACATTTTTATCGTGTGTCAAGTACTTCCGATATTTTACTAGTCGAAATCGACCAACCAAGCGCCTTCGCCCGAGACCATCTGCTTTGATTTACAAGCGTCAGTTTTACAAGCGGTTTTGGTTGGAAAACGATGATCCAATCACGGCCTAATATCATGAGTTGGTCGGAAGATCATATGGTTTCACGTCTAACCTACCTGACTTGTCGTATAGGCTATGAATGAAACATCAGATGATGAACTTCTTAAGCACGGAAACAACAAAAGAGGATGATCTTCTTAACAAGCAAATCACTGGCATTAGATCGACATGCAAAACAATACGAAGCATTATTCTCAGGAGGCACAGTGAACAGCTCGTGATGCTGCATGCCACAACATTCCAAGCTCAACTTTGCAATCAAACACAAGGCCTGGCGTTACATAGACAATATTCAGAACAAACTCTTAACAGAGGAATATCTCAGCAGAGTAACTATTTACTTCTAAACTGAACACATGAATAGGAAAAAACACTCGACGCTGCTCACAGCAAGGGAGCCCCACTCAAAAATATCAAATGCATGTCTTCTGGCTAACATCAATGAGCAAATTTTGACAAGGTTTTCCATTTCCAATATATTAAACTAACGTCTTCTTGCTAACATCAATGATTAAACTTGGACAAGCTTTTCCCATTCAAAATATGTAATGCCTATGATCGTGGAGTCCTGTCGTAGCTTTTATACTTGTTTGGGCACTTTTTGCCCAGGGCACTCCACGTATTGTTAAATTGCCAATGGTCTCTGCAGACTAGTCATGTCACCGGTGTCTAATAATACTCTGTAAAGCTTCTCGGTCATTCCTTCTGTAATGTAGTGCAAACAGTGACTGCTTCTTTCTGCAAAGTGGAACGACCAACTAGACCCAGTAATGCAGCAGTTTGCCTTACACATTGGCTCCTTGTGCAGTTCAACTAAAATCGAAGTCTGAATAAAACCGAGCTTTAATTTTGATATCCCTGTAAGCAACAATAGGTATAAGGGAAACAATTACTAAGAAATAACGATTGACGACTTGTACTCCCAGAAGAAAAGCATCTACTGATCTACTTTATCTTATTGGGAAACAAAGCAGGAGAGTAGCAATTCTCCATTAGTGTGATTCATTCATATTGACTGAGACATTATCTTAACAATGCCTTGTTTCAACATGTATAAAGAACGACAAAGCTTATAAAGGGGTGATGCTGAATTTGTTGTAACAAAGCAACAAGCATCATGTCTGGGTTGGTCCCATTTTTGTTCACTACTTAATGGGAAAAGACAGCAATACAATGGCTTCAATTCATCATTTATTTAAAACAGTACCAATACAAGTAACACAACATCTCAAAACACACTGCACGATCATGTGGATGAAGGCAAGTACCAACCTGTCATGAAGCACACAAGATCACGTACGAATCTGCCAACACGAATAGGAAATCCAATCTCGTTTTGTGCAGTTGCACTAAAATCAAGCAAAGTGTTTCGCGTAGCGAAGCAAAATGTCACAATAGCAACAAGTTGAATAGATATCCCTGTATAAACAGAGGCAAAAAAGGAATCAATTACTGGCTAATAAAGGAGGATGAAACATGCGGCCACAAAAATGGTAATCCCGCCAATCCCTAACAAGTGTTGCAGTTTTGAAATAAGATTCAGTAGTTAATTCTGAGAGTGGCATCAATTACTGGCCTACAAAGGGGGTGATGCTGAATTTGTTGTAACAAAGCAACAAGCATCATGTATGGGTTGGTCCCATTTTTGTTCACTACATAATGGGAAAAGACAGCAATACAATAGCTTCAATTCATCATTTATTTAAAACAGTACCAATCAAGTAGCACAGCATCTCAAAGCACACTGCACAATCATGTGGATGAAGGCCTGTACTGACCTTTCATGAGACGACTGTCGGTGTCAAAACCGGCGGATCTCGGGTAGGGGGTCCCAGACTGTGCGTCTAGGACGGATGGTAACAGGAGGCAGGGGACACGATGTTTTACCCAGGTTCGGGCCCTCTTGATGGAGGTAAAACCCTACGTCCTGCTTGATTAATATTGATGATATGGGTAGTACAAGAGTATATCTACCACGAGATCAGAGAGGCTAAACCATAGAAGCTAGCCTATGGTATGATTGTATGTTATGATTGTTGTCCTACGGACTGAAACCCTTCAGTTTATATAGACACCGGAGAGGGTTACGGTTACACAAGGTCGGTTACAAAGGAGGAGATATCCATATCCATATTGCCTAGCTTGCCTTCCACGCCAAGTAGAGTCCCATCCGGACACGAGAAGAAGTCTTCAATCTTGTATCTTCATAGTCTAACAGTCCGGCCAATGGAGATAGTCCGGCTGTCCGCAGACCCCCTAATCCAGGACTCCCTCAGTAGCCCCTGAACCAGGCTTCAATGACGATGAGTCCGGCACGCAGTATTGTCTTCGGCATTGCAAGGCGGGTTCCTTCTCCGAATACATCACAGAAGAATTTGAATACGAGGATAGTGTCCGACCCTGCAACATAAGTTCCACATACTGCCGTAGAGAGAATAATATTTTCACAATTCCAATTTGCTGACTTGTTTTGGCAGCATGACGTTATGTCATGGCCCGGTGATTATTCGAACTGTTTTTCTTCAACCAGCTCCACACATAATGCGAGGCGGTTTCTTGACACGTCTTGTCAAAGCAGAGATCGTGTTCCCCCAATTACAGGATTCTCATTAATGCGGTCGTGGGTAACCCAACCGTGTCTAGGAATCCTAGATTATAGGCAAGTCCTAAACGGCTACGGAGAGGACGCTTGATATTCACCCTCTTTATAAAGGGACAAGGTTTTCGCTTTTTCCCTCTCGTGCTCAATCAAACCCTTCCCCCGCCTCGAGTTCCAACACCCAAAGCCCAGGTTAGGTGCTCCGGATCTTCAATCATGTCCGGATCCAGCCTTCAAGGCCGATGGATGCCCTCCTCCATGACGGAAGAGGACATCAAGAAGTTGAGGGAGGCCAGATACCTGACCGCCGAGGTTTCGCATCGGCTTCCTACTTGAGGGCAGGTCATCCCTACTCCCGAACCCAATGAGAACGTCGTGTTCGTCTCCCACTTCCTCCGTGGCCTAGGCCTCACTCTGGATCCCTTCGTCAGGGGTTTGATGTTCTATTGCGGGCTAGATTTCCACGATCTATCTCCGGACTCCTTTCTCCACATCTCGACATTTATTGTTGTGTGTGAGGCCTTCCTCCGCATTACCCCTCACTTCGGCCTGTTGCTCAAGACCTTTGAAGTGAAGCCGAAGATGATCGAGGGGCAACATGCAGCGTGCGGAGGTGCATCAATAGGCAAGATGGCAGGAGCTCCCTGGCCGAAAGGTTCCTTTCTAGAGGTGTCCGAATTATGGCAACGGGAGTGGTTTTACGTCACAGCTCCCAGAAGTGCCAAGTGGGCAGCTGCCCCCGCTTTCCGCTCGGGCCCCCCACCACGACTAATGTCATGGATTAGCAGAGGTCTGAGCTGGGGTCTAGCCAAGGACGTGCCTATACTGCAAAGCCGCATTCGAGATCTCTTCGAGGGAGATTTTAATTTGGTCGTGGTAATACAAGTTATGCTGGTTCGTCAAGTCCAGCCTTGCAAACGCCGGCCCCTTCGCTTGTGGGAGTTCAACCCAGAAGGACCGCGTGCCATTCAAAGTTTCCTCGGCCTGACGCACGAGGAGATGTACAAGTCATTCTTCGGACCTCAAATAGAGTGTCCGGATGCTACTGAGGACGTGGGCCTGAGCAGTAACCGCGCCGCCGAACAAGTAAGAAATCCTCTAGCCGAACACACTGTCCTTTATTCATCATGAAGTTATTTCTGAGAGATCGCTCTTTGACCAGGACTGGCTAACAAAGGCGAAGATGATTCGGTGTTTGGCCCCCCTCCCTGAGGGTTTGGAAAATCCGGTATTGGAAAAGATGCTCGAGCTCGCACCTTGCCCGGAGCCCTCGAAGGAAGATACATGGGGGAATAATATGGGCGGAAGCGGGCCCCCATCGCTGCCAGTTCCAACCGAGGGAATGAGTGCCTCCTTAAAGGAGGATAACCAGGGGGAAGAGGATTGCTTCCGAGGATCCAATAGAGGGACCTGCCTTGGGGGGTGCTCTTGCCACAGAAAGTCCGCGGGGGGGTCAGCCCTCCAACGAGTCATAAGTGATCCAAAAAATGTTCTAATAGTGAAGGTATACTATCTTTCTTAAGAGAAAATAACCGCCGCATATATCTTGCAGTTCGGGTCTTAGCCCTTCTCAGCTAAGCTCGTCTTCGGGGGATCTTCTTTCGGAGATGATGGAAAGCAAAACGCCTCCCCCGGACTCCTCCGCTCAAGAAGCGGGCGACCCCGAAGTGTCGTCACGGAGGGCCTCTCCGGATCCGGTGAGGCCAGAAGATAATCCCATAGACCCTCGAAGTCCCCAGCGTCCGTCTCTCGAAGAGAGCAAACAAAAGAGTCCAACAACGTCTGGTATGCGGTCGAACGTTCTGAGGGAGATGTTGGGGCGAGCGGCCATCTCAGAAGAACACCGTACGCTGATGGGTACGGTGATGGAAAGAATTTCATCCACCGAAAGCGGATTACATGAAGCCTTTATGAGTCTACTGACAGGCTTTGAGGTACGTGAGATAATATGTGATAGTACCGCACATGTTAGGTGTGCCCTATGTAGATAGTAGCCCCTGAGACTCTGGTGGTCATCGGGAAAGGCGGCGAACAGAGGATCATAGTCCCAGGCAATAACTAGACTACCTTTATGTGCAGGTGGTGGAATCTCCGGTGGCTAGCCGGACTAGTGAGTTTGCCGAATTAAAACGGCAACTGGATGCAGCATACGCCGACATCGAGCTTGTTAACAAGCAGCTTGACGAATCACAGGGTAAGTAATGTTTTCTGGTGAATGTCACACAATAAGAGCGGCATGATGCCAGTATCTTTAATATGTTGTGACTGCAGACGGAGCTGCCACCGTGGAGACCCTTCGGACGGAACTCGCCCGAGCCAAGGAACAAGCGAGGGTTAGTAATGCGGCTGCTTTGAAGGCGACCGAAGAGTTAAGAGCCGAGAAGGCCGCCCATTGCGAAAGCAAAGAAAAGATGGCCAAGATGGCCGTATATTTAAAAGGCACTGCCGACCGTTGCCAGTTCCTTGAAGAAGAGAACCGAGTGAAGGCAGCGGACCTTGAGAAGGCGACTATGGCGACCAAAGACAGTCGCTCTGCTATGAGGGCGAAGAAGGAGGAGATGCGCGAAGCCGGGGATATTGCGGCTGGGAAGCCCTTTCTGCTGCGGAGGAAGTTCGGAGATCCGCAGTATGCCCCTCTGGATTGGCTGTGGAGTTCGGCAGACGCATATATGGACTTGGCGGCGAGCACTGTCAATGCGGTCGAATACTTCCAAGATCAATCAGATCGTGAAGTGGACAAGCTATTCTGGTAGCAATTCAACGTTCCAGAGCGTCCGCTTCCCTTGACTGATCAGCTAGCCGAATGGGCCGAACTTAATAGGTTGCCCGGACTCGCCATGAGGTCTGTTGTAGATCATTTGTGGCCGGAGAAGCCGAAGCCGAACAGCTATTTTAGCTCAGTGCAGCAGTTCCTTGGTGCGGTGCCGCGCATCAACGCGATGAAGAGGTCGGCGTGCATAAAAGGCTCGCGGATGGCCTTTGCCCGTGTCAAGGCATACTGGGCGGAGATGGATGCTACCACTGTTGCGGCGCAAGGTTCGGCCATAGGCCGAGTAGCTGCCGAGCACTATTTTGAAGAGGTTCTTGAGGGTGCTCGTTTGATAGAGTCCCAGTGCTCGAAGAATATTATGTTTGAATGACATGTATTCCCATTGTAAACACAATGTTTTATAAAATATAGTAAGGCTGTATTTATACTTTTGCCGGAAAGTAATGTGATGCCTCCTGTGCGGCCGTTTGCATATATATGTATATAACCTGAAAGATTGCAGTCGTCAGCTTCAACCCCCACGCATATAATGCAGAGGTGCTCGCAAAAAACACATGTTCACACTTAACCCAACGTCTTGGTACTATTAAGGAGGTGATAGCGTAGCGAACGAGGCAACTGGACTATAATGCTTTAACACTTTCACTTAGCCATAGGAGTTTGACAGTGGGGCTACTAGATAGCCCCTGGTGGCTCCGCACTCTCCCGATCCCGGGGTGGGTACATCCCTGGCCGGAAAACGGCCCTTCGTTAAGGCGGAGGAATTCTAACATTCCGATAGGTCATCGAGTGGTTGACCAGTCTCACGCTATATCATGACAGTCAGTTTTCGGCTTTCTCTATTGAGGTGCTTGTCCGAATGAACTAGGGCACAATCGCAGTAGTTCTCCTGGTGCTGCCTTAGCCGATAAAGCGGAACGTAAGGCACCAAAACACAGGAGCCAGGCAAACCCAACATTTGACCAAAGATAATGATTCGGAGCTAATGCATATAAGGCCAAACTCGCGACGCCGAACACTCCCTAAGGTATTCGGTCTTTATGGTATAAATCAGGCCTAAATAGTGCCCTTTGTAAGAAGCCCCTTGTGTCCAGGTACGTGCATTATCTGACGTGGCCACATGCCAAGACGTCAGCATCCTTCTCAATTGTACTGAGAATTCGAGGGATGTGTATCAACAAGAGACAGTAAAAAAGGTTTACGCAGGGTCTTAATCTAAAATGAATCCTTGGAGCGGGTCCCTGCTGCACGTCTGCGCCTGTGTCTCCGTTGTGCCGTATCCTGGACGGGTGTAGCACGATGATCATCTGTAATAGAGAGGGACTTAGGTGAAAAAGTTGTCGTGCAAAAAGATAGTTTTTTAAAGAAACCATGTATAACTAAAAATGAGTAGAAATTGCCACTTGTCTGCGCGCGTTGATCCCCTTGTATTTGTAATAGGGGTGTGGCCATCAATCCGGTACAAATTACATATAGCAGCGCCGGACTCGTCTAACCACGTCCGTGGTCTTGATGACCTATCAAATGCTTTAGTTGGTGAGGCCATTTTTAGTGTGCGGCTGCCAAGGCAGTTGCATTCTCTTCGGCGCGCAAAGATCGCTTAATACTTCCGTTCACTGTAATGATGCCGCGTGGACCGGGCATCTTGAGCGTCAGGGAAGCATAATGTGGTATTGCATTAAAGCAAGCAAAAGCTTCGCATCCAAGTAGTGCTTGATAGCCACTTTGGAACGGAGCGATGTGGAAGGTTAAATGTTCGCTACGGAAGTTATCGGGGAAGCCGAATATAACCTTTAGTAGCAGGGAGCCCGGGCAATGAGCCCCTGGGCCTGGCGTTACTCCTTTAAAGGTAGTATTGCTATGGCAAATTTTTGTTGGGTCTATTGTTGGAAATATGCCCTAGAGGCAATAATAAATTAGTTATTATTATATATTTCATTGTTCATGATAATCGTTTATTATCCATGCTAGAATTGTATTGATAGGAAACTCAGATACATGTGTGGATACATTGACAACACCATGTCCCTAGTAAGCCTCTAGTTGACTAGCTCGTTGATCAATAGATGGTTACGGTTTCCTGACCATGGACATTGGATGTCGTTGATAACGGGATCACATCATTAGGAGAATGATGTGATGGACAAGACCCAATCCTAAGCCTAGCACAAAGATCGTGTAGTTCGTATGCTAAAGCTTTTCTAATGTCAAGTATCATTTCCTTAGACCATGAGATTGTGCAACTCCCGGATACCGTAGGAGTTCTTTGGGCGTGCCAAACGTCACAACGTAACTGGGTGGCTATAAAGGTTCACTACAGGTATCTCCAAAAGTGTCTGTTGGGTTGGCACAAATCGAGACTGGGATTTGTCACTCCGTGTAAACAGAGAGGTATCTCTGGGCCCACTCGGTAGGACATCATCATAATGTGCACAATGTGATCAAGGAGTTGATCACGGGATGATGTGTTATGGAAAGAGTAAAGAGACTTGCCGGTGAGACTTGCCGGTAACGAGATTGAACAAGGTATCGGGATACCGACGATCGAATCTCGGGCAAGTATCGTACCGCTAGACAAAGGGAATTGTATACGGGATTGAATCCTTGACATCGTGGTTCATCCGATGAGATCATCGTGGAACATGTGGGAGCCAACATGGGTATCCAGATCCCGCTGTTGGTTATTGACGGAGATGTCTCGGTCATGTCTGCATGATTCCCGAGCCCGTAGGGTCTACACACTTAAGGTTCGATGACGCTAGGGTTATAGGGAATAGTATGTGGTTACCGAATGTTGTTCGGAGTCCCGGATGAGATCCCGGACGTCACGAGGAGTTCCGGAATGGTCCGGAGGTAAAGATTTATATATGGGAAGTCCTGTTTTGGTCACCGGAAAAGTTTCGGTTTATCGGTAATGTACCGGGACCACCGGGAGGGTCCCGGGTCCACCAAGTGGGGCCACCAGCCCCGGAGGGCTGCCCCCGGAGGGCTGCATGGGACAAGTGTGCGAGGGGACCATCCCCAGGTGGTCTGGTGTGCCCCCCCCCACAAGGGCCCAAGGCGCCTAGGGTTTGGGGACGGGGCGCCTCCACCTAGCTTGGGGGGCAAGTTTCCCCTCTCTCCCCCTTGGCCGCCACCCTAGATGGGTTTGGGGCTGCCGCACCCCTTGGGGTGGAAACCCTAAAGGGGGCGCACCCCCTCCCTCTCCCCTATATATACTTGAGGACTTTGGGGCTGCCACCACATGAGTTTTGACCTCTCCATGGCGCAGCCCTGCCTCTCTCCCTCCTCCTCTCCCCGGTGCTTGGCGAAGCCCTGCAGGATTGCCACGCTCCTCCACCACCACCACGCCGTCGTGCTGCTGCTGGATGGAGTCTTCCCCAACCTCTCCTTCTCCCCTTGCTAGATCAAGGCGTAGGAGACGTCACCGGGCTGCACGTGTGTTGAACGCGGAGGTGCCGTCCGTTCGGCACTAGGATCTCCGGTGATTTGAATCACGACGAGTACGACTCCATCAACCCCGTTCACTTGAACGCTTCCGCTTAGCGATCTACAAGGGTATGTAGATGCACTCTCCTTACCCTCGTTGCTAGATTACACCATAGATTGATCTTGGTGATGCGTAGAAAATTTTGAATTTCTGCTACATTCCCCAACAGTGGCATCATGAGCTAGGTCTATGCGTAGTTTCTATGCACGAGTAGAACACAAAGCAGTTGTGGGCGTTGATTTTGTCAATTTACTTGCCGTTACTAGTCTTATCTTGATTCGGCGGCATCGTGGGATGAAGCGGCCCGGACCGACCTTACACGTACTCTTACGTGAGACTGGTTCCACCGACTGACATGCACTAGTTGCATAAGGTGGCTAGCGGGTGTCTGTCTCTCCCACTTTAGTCGGATCGGATTCGATGAAAAGGGTCCTTATGAAGGGTAAATAGAAATTGGCATATCACGTTGTGGTTTTCGCGTAGGTAAGAAACGTTCTTGCTAGAAACCTATAGAAGCCACGTAAAAACTTGCAACAACAATTAGAGGACGTCTAACTTGTTTTTGCAGCATATGCCTTGTGATGTGATATGGCCAAAAGGATGTGATGAATGATATATGTGATGTATGAGATTGATCATGTTCTTGTAATAGGAATCACGACTTGCATGTCGATGAGTATGACAACCGGCAGGAGCCATAGGAGTTGTCTTAATTTATTTATGACCTGTGTGTCAACATAAACGTCATGTAATTACTTTACTTTATTGCTAAAGCGTTAGCCATAGTAGTAGAAGTAATAGATGACGAGACAACTTCAAGAAGACACGATGATGGAGATCATGATGATGGAGATCATGGTGTCATGCCGGTGACAACGATGATCATGGAGCCCCGAAGATGGAGATCAAAAGGAGCAAAATGATATTGGCCATATCATGTCACTATTTGATTGCATGTGATGTTTATCATGTTTTACATCTTATTTTCTTAGAACGACGGTAGCTTACAAAAGATGATCCCTCACTAAAATTTCAAGAAAGGTGTTCCCCCTAACTGTGCACCGTTGCGAAGGTTCGTTGTTTCGAAGCACCACGTGATGATCGGGTGTGATAGATTCTAATGTTCGAATACAACGGGTGTAAGCCAGATTTACACAGCAAAAATACTTAGGTTGACTTGACGAGCCTAGCATGTACAGACATGGCCTCGGAACACGGAAGACCGAAAGGTCGAGCATGAGTCGTATAGAAGATAGGATCAACATGAAGATGTTCACCGATGTTGACTAGTCCGTCTCACATGATGATCGGACACGGCCTAGTTGACTCGGATCATGTTTCACTTAGATGACTAGAGGGATGTCTATCTAAGTGGGAGTTCATTAAATGAACTCAATTATCATGAACATAGTCTAGATTGTCTTTGCAAATATGTTGTAGATGAATAGCTCACATTGTAGCTCCCTGTTTCAATACGTTCCTAGAGAAAGACCAAGTTGAAGATATTGTAAGCATTGATGCGGACTAGGTCCGTAGTCCGAGGAGTGTCCTCACTGCTACACAAAAGGCTTACGTCTTTGATGCACCACTCGATGTGCAAACCCCTACAACGTCGTCTGTGGATGTTGTGAACACCTGACAGACACATCCGGATGACTACTTGATAGTTTAGTGCACCATACTTTACGGCTTAGAATCGGGATTTCAATGACGTTTTGAATGCCACAGAACATATGAGATGTTCCAAGAGCTGAAATTGGGATTTCAGGCTCATGCCCATGTTGAGAGGTGTGAGACCTCTAACAAGTTCTTTTGCCAACAAGATGGAGGAGAATTGCTTAGCTAGTGAGCATGTGCTCAGAATGTCTGGGTGCTACAATCACTTAAATCAAGTGGGAGTTAAACTTCTAGATAAGATAGTGATTGATAGAGTTCTCTAGCCACTATCACTAAGCTACTAGATCTTCGTGATGAACGATGACATGCAAGGGATGGAGTTGATCCCGGAGCTGTTCGCGGTGCTTAAGACCGCAAAAGGTAGAAATCAAGAAGGAGCATCAAGTGTTGATGGTTTAATAAGACCACTGGTTTCAAGACGGGCAAGGGCTAGAAGGGAAACTTCATGGATGGCAAATCAGTTGCCGCTCCAGTAAAGGAACCCAAGGTTGAACCCAAACCCGAGACTAAGTGCTTCTATTGTAAAGGGGATGGTCACTGGTAGCGGAATTACCCCAAATGCATGGTAGATAAGAAGGCTGGCAACTTCAACAAAGTATATACATGTTATTAATGTGTACCTCGCTAGTACTCCTGGTAGCACCTGTGTATTGGATACCGGTTCAGTTGCTATTACAGGTGACTTGAAGCAAAAGCTACGGACTAAACGGAGACTGGCTAAGGGCGAGGTGACGATGTGTGTATTTCCAAAGTTGATGAGATCACCATCGCACGCTCCATCTGCCTTTGGGATTAGTATTGAACCTAGATAAATGTTATCAGGTGTCTACGTTGAGCATTAATATGATTAGATCATGTTCATTGCAATACGGTCATTCATTTAAGTTAGAGAATAATGGTTATTCTATTTACATGAATGATACCTTTCATGGTCATGCACCCTATGTGAATGGTTCATTGAATCTCGGTCGTGGTGATACACATGTTCACGCCAAAAGATGTAGAGTTAATAATGATAGTACCACTTTCTTGTGGCACTGCCGCTTAGGTCATATTGGCATAAGATGCATGAAGAAACTCCATGTCGATGGATGTTTGGAGTCACTTGATTTTGAATCGCTTGACACATGTGAGCCATGCCTCATGGGCAGGATGACTAAGACCCCGTTTTCAGGTACAATGAAACGGGCAAGTGACTTGTTGGAAATCATACATGCTGATGCGTGTGATCCAATGAGGATTGAAGCGTGCGGTGGATATCGCTATTTTCTCATCTTCACTGACGATTTGAGTAGATATAGGTATATTTACTTAATGAAGCACAAGTCTGAAACGTTTGAAAAGTTCAAGCGATTTCAGAGTGAAGTTAAGAATCATCATAACAAGAAGATCAAATTCCTACAATCTGATCAATGAGAATATCTGAGTTATGAGTTTGGCAATCACTTAAGACATTGTGGAATTGTTTCACAGTTGAAGCCACCTGGAACACCACTGAGTTATGATGTGTCTGGACATCGTAATCGAACCTTATGAGATATGGTGTGATCTATGATGTCTCTTATCAATCTACCGTTTTCATTTTGAGGTTATGCGTTAGAGACAGCTGCATTCACTTTAGATAGAACACCATCTAAGTCCGTTGAGACGGCGTCGTATGAACATTGGTTTGGCAAGAAACCAAAGTTGTCGTTTCTTAATGTTTGGGGCTGCGATGCTTAAGGCTTCAGCTGGAGAAGCTCGAACCCAAACCGGACAAACACATCTTCATAGGATACCCAAAGGTGACAGTTGGGTATACCTTCTATCTCTGATCCGAGGGCAAATTTTTTGTCGCTAAGAACGGGTCCTTTCTCGAGAAGGAGTTTCTCTCGACAGAATTGAGTGGGAGGAAGATAGAACTTGATGAGGTTGTCGAACCTTTATTTCAACCAGAGAGTGATGCAACATAGAAATATGTTTTCTGTGGAGCCTACGTCTGATGAAGAGGAAGTTAATGATAGTGATCATGAAGCTTCGGATCAAGTTGCTATCGAACCTCGTAGGTCGACAAGGATATGTACTACTCCTAAGTGGTACGGTAATCCTGTCTTAGATATCATGTTGTTAGACAACAATGAACCTACGAGCTATGGAGAAGCGATGGTGGGCCCGTATTCCGACAAATGGTTAGAAGCCATGAAATCCGAGATAGGATCCATGTATGGACTTTGGTGGACTTGCCCGTTGATCGGCAAGCCATCGAGATAAATGGATCTTTGAGAAGAAGACGGACGTGGGCGGTAATGTTACCTTCTATGAAGCTCGACTTGTGGGAAAGAGTCTTTTCACAAGTTCAAGGAGTTGACTACAATGAGAATTTCTCACCCGTAGCGATGCTTAAGTCCGTCAGAATCATGTTAGCATTAGTTGTGTTTTTTGATTATGAAATCTGACAGATGGATGTCAAAACAAGTTTTCTTACCAGTTTTCGTAAGAAAAAGTTGTATGTGATACAATAAAAGGTTTTGTCGATCCTAAGGATGCTAAAAGGTATGCTGGCTCCAGCGATCCTTCTATGGACTAGAGCAAGCATCTCGGAATCGGAATATATGCTTTGATGGAGTAATCAAAGCTTTTAGGTTTATACAATGTTTGTTAGAAACTTGTATTTACAAGAAAGTGAGTGGGAGCACTACAATATTTCTGATAAGTATATGTGGATGACATATTGTTGATCTGAAATAATGTAGAATTTCTGGAAAGCATAAACGGTTGTTTGAAGAGTGATTTTCAAAGGAGCACCTGGATAAAGCTGCTTACATATTGGGCATCAAGATCTATAGAAATAGATCAAGACGCCTGATGATACTTTTAAAGAACGCACACCTTGACATGTTTTTGAAAGAGTTCAAAATAGATCAATCAAAGAAGGGGTTCTTACCTGAGTTGTAAGGTCTGAAGTTGAGTAAGACTCAAAGATTGACCACGGCAGAAGAAAGAGGAAGGACGAAGGTTGTCCCCTATGCTCTTCTCATAGGCTCTATACGGTATGCCATGCTGAGTACCGCACCTGATGTGTGCCTTGCCACATGTCTGGCAAGAGGGTACAAAGGTGATCTAGGAGTAGATCACCAGATAGCAGTCAAAATTATCCATAGAGGAATAAGGAAATGTTTCTCGGTTATGGAGGTGATAAAGAGTTCGACGTAAAGAGTTACGTCGATGCAAACTTAACACCTATCCGGATAGCTCTGAGTAGAGATACCGGATACGTATAATGGAGCAACAATTTGGAATAGCTCCAAGTGGAACGTGGTAGCAGCATCTACGATATGACATAAAGTTTTGCGAAGTACATAGGGATCTGAATATGGCAAGACCCATTGACTACAACCTCTCTCACAAGCATAATATGATCAAACCCAGAACTCATTGAGTATTAATCACATAGTGATGTGAACTAGATTAGTGACTCTAGTAAACTCTTTGGATGTTGATCACATGGCGATGTGACCTATGAGTGTTAATCACATGGCGATGTGAACTAGATTATTGACTCTAGTGCAAGTGGGAGACTGTTGGAAATATGACCTAGAGGCAATAATAAATTAGTTATTATTATATATTTCATTGTTCATGATAATCGTTTATTATCCATGCTAGAATTGTATTGATAGGAAACTTAGATACATGTGTGGATACATAGACAACACCATGTCCCTAGTAAGCCTCTAGTTGACTAGCTCGTTGATCAATAGATGGTTACGGTTTCCTGACCATGGACATTGGATGTCGTTGATAACGGGATCACATCATTAGGAGAATGATGTGATGGACAAGACCCAATCCTAAGCCTAGCACAAAGATCGTGTAGTTCGTATGCTAAAGCTTTTCTAATGTCAAGTATCATTTCCTTAGACCATGAGATTGTGCAACTCCCGGATATCGTAGGAGTGCTTTGGGTGTGCCAAACATCACAACGTAACTAGGTGGCTATAAAGGTTCACTACAGGTATCTCCGAAAGTGTCTGTTGGGTTGGCACGAATCGAGACTTGGTTTTGTCACTCCGTGTAAACAGAGAGGTATCTCTGGGCCCACTCGGTAGGACATCATCATAATGTGCACAATGTGATCAAGGAGTTGATCACGGGATGATGTATTACGGAACGAGTAAAGAGACTTGTCGGTAACGAGATTGAACAAGGTATCGTGATACCGACGATCGAATCTCGGGCAAGTATCGTACCGCTAGACAAAGGGAATTGAATACGGGATTGATTGAATCCTTGACATCATGGTTCATCCGATGAGATCATCGTGGAACATGTGGGAGCCAACATGGGTATCCAGATCCCGCTGTTGGTTGTTGGCCGGAGAGTTGTCTCGGTCATGTCTGCATGGTTCCCGAACCCGTAGGGTCTACACACTTAAGGTTCGATGACGCTAGGGTTATAGGGAATAGATATACGTGGTTACCGAATGTTGTTCGGAGTCCCGGATAAGATCCCGGACGTCACGAGGAGTTCCGGAATGGTCCGGAGGTAAATATTTATATATGGGAAGTCCTGTTTTGGTCGCCGGAAAAGTTTCGGGTTTTATCGGTAATGTACCGGGACCACCGGGAGGGTCCCGGTGATCCACCAAGTGGGGCCACCAGCCCCGGAGGGCTGCATGGGCCAAGTGTGGGAGGGGACCAGCCCCAGGTGGGCTGGTGCGCCCCCCCACAAGGGCCCAAGGCGCCTAGGGTTTGGGGAGGGGGCGCCTCCACCTAGCTTGGGGGGAAAGTTTCCCCTCCCCCTCCCTGGCCGCCACCCTAGATGGGTTTGGGGCTGCCGCACCCCTTGGGGTGGAAACCCTAAAGGGGGCGCACCCCCCTCCCTCTCCCCTATATATACTTGAGGACTTTGGGGCTGCCACCACATGAGTTTTGACCTCTCCATGGCGCAGCCCTGCCTCTCTCCCTCCTCCTCTCCCGCGGTGCTTGGCGAAGCCCTGCAGGATTGCCATGCTCCTCCACCACCACCACGCCGTCGTGCTGCTGCTGGATGGAGTCTTCCCCAACCTCTCCTTCTCCCCTTGCTGGATCAAGGCGTAGGAGACATCACCGGGCTGCACGTGTGTTGAACGCGGAGGTGCCGTCCGTTCGGCACTAGGATCTCCGGTGATTTGAATCACGACGAGTACGACTCCATCAACCCCATTCACTTGAAAGCTTCCGCTTAGCGATCTACAAGGGTATGTAGATGCACTCTCCTTCCCCTCGTTGCTAGATTACTCCATAGATTGATCTTGGTGATGCATAGAAAATTTTGAATTTCTGCTACGTTCCCCAACATCTATCCCCATTTCGCGGATGGTATCCTGGTATATCAGATTGAGACTGCTGCCACCATCCATCGGGACTCATGTGAAGTGGTATCCGTCAATTATTGGGTCTAATACCAGGGCAGCCCATCCTGCACGCCGGATACTTGCTGAGTAATCACGATGGTCGAAAGTGATCGGTTGAGACGACCAGGGGCAGGACTCCGCGGTGATATGCCTTTGGGCATATTTTTCTGGGAGTGTCGTTTTGTTTCTCCCCTTGATCACATGTAACACGTTTACTGTTTTGACTTCTGGTGGAAATTTCTTTTGTTCCCCAGTGTCTTGCTTGAGAGGCTCATCCTCGTCTTCGCTTGGTGTATCCTTCCCCTTGTGTACGGCGTTGAGCTTGCCGGACTGCTTGAAGACCCAACATTCTCTGTGGGTATGATTAGCGGGTTTACCAGGGGTGCTATGGATCTGACATATTTGGTCCAGAATTTTGTTTAGGCTGGACAGTTCATCTCTGGCGGCTTTAGAGGGCGGCTTTTGCTGACCTGGCCAAGAGCTTTTGAATCCGGCGTTTACTGTCGTGCTCTTCGTGCTGTCTTCTTTATTCCGGCGTTTGTTATTGTTGTTGCGCCGTGATTTCCCGTTTCCATCTCTAACTTCAGATGTACTGGGGTCGCTGGTGCTGCATCTGGCTAGCCAGCTGTCCTCACCCGCGCAAAAGCGGGTCACGAGGCTTGTTAATGCTGCCATTATTCTCGGCTTTTCTTGGCCGAGGTGTCTGGCAAGCCATTCGTCACGGACGCTATGCTAAAAAGCTGCCAAGGCTTCGGCGTCCGGACAGTCGACAATTTGGTTCTTTTTAGTAAGAAACATGTTCCAAAGCTTTCGGGCTGACTCTCCGTCTGCTGAGTTATATGACTCAAATCATCCGCGTCCGGAGGTCAGACATAAGTCCCTTGAAAATTTGCCCGAAAAGCGTCTTCGAGCTCTTCCCAGCTTCCAATGGAGTTTTTGGGGAGGCTTTTAAGCCAGTGACGAGCTGGCCCTTTGAGCTTGAGGGGTAAATACTTGATGGCATGGAGATCATCTCCTCGAGCCATATGGATATGGAGGATATAGTCCTCAATCCAGACCCCAGGGTCTGTTGTTCCGTCATATGCCTCTATGTTTACGGGTTTGAATCCCTCTGGAAATTCATGGTCCAGCACCTCATCGGTGAAACATACGGGGTGTGCAGAACCCCTATATCTGGGTGTACTGCGTTGTTCGGATGTTTGTTGTGTTACATCGTATGCTGGGGCGTGCTTGCGTGGTCCATAGATGGATCTAGTTGCGCCGTCCTTTTGGTGCGAGCCCTCGCGTGGATCGCGTATTGGCTTGTGAGTGGCGTTGTTTGCCGCTCTATGTTGGCCGTGAGGTCGTCTATCCGGCCAGGTGGCCGTTTTGATTTTTGGTTGTGGGGGGTCTGAGGCCTCCTCATTGAATTCAGGTAACAACTTCCGCTTTGGGTAGCTCTTGGTGGGGCGATTGCCGCCGTACTTCGCTGTTGTGTTGCGTACTTTACTCCATCTGATTTGGAGTGTGTCTTGCGCAGCCTTGAGCCTTTGCTTCTGCTTTTTCAGACTCCTCGCGGTGGCAACAAGCCTTTGACGGGCATTCTGCTGCTCCGGGTGCCTTTCCGGCGTTATGTCGTCCGGACTATTATCTTTGACAGAATTGGTTTGTTCGGTTTGAATCTCCGTATTGCCGTGGTCCGGCAGTGGTTCGCCCTACTCCAACGCTGGGTCTGTATGATCGTTATTTCTGCTGAGGCGGGATTTGGGGCGGCACTTGCGCCACTGCTTTGACTGCTTCTCAAGGGAACAAGCCTTCGGTGTGTCCTTCCGTTCCTCGTCGTCGTCTTCTTTTGGTGTGTCCACCATGTATACGTCATATGATGAGGTGGACGTCCAGCGCCCTGTGGGCAGTGGTTCCTCTTCGCCTCCCGCATCGTCGTTCATACCGTCAATGTCTTCGGAGTCGAAGTCGAGCATGTCGGTTGAGTCATCGACAGTGGCTATTAAGTGGGTGGTGGGTGGGCGTCGAATTTCTTCGGCATCCGCATCCCAATCCTGTTGGCCATAATCCGGCCAGGGATCTCCTGACAAAGAGAGAGACCTTAGTGAATTCAGAATGTCACCGAAGGGAGAGTGCTGAAAGATATCCGCAACGGTGACTTCCATGATCGGCGCCCAATCGGATTTGATTGGCAGGGGCGCAGGCGGTTCGGAGTCAGAAAAAGAGTCCGGCACCTTGGAGTCACGGGCTGCGCAGAGGATTATGCTGGTGTTCGGCTCGATCGCCGTTGAGACTGCAGCCCCTGAGGCAGTGTCTAACCACCCGTCCTCGATTGGCGCAGTTGGCTCCGAGCTAAGGGTCGGAGCTGATGCGGGCGCGGCCTCTGGGGTACTGTTCGGCGGCAGAGCTAGGTCATACCCATCGTGATAGTGCGGCGCGCCCGGCTGTGGCTCGAATCCGTCGAAGATCAAGTCTCCGCGGATGTCGGCCGTGTAGTTCAAACTTCCAAATCTGACCTGACGGCCAGGGGCGTAGCTTTCAATCTGCTCCAGATGGCCAAGCGAATTAGCCCGTAGTGCAAAGCCGCCGAATACGAAGATTTGTCCGGGGAGAAAAGTCTCACTCTGGACCGCATCGCTATCGATGATAGTAGGAGCCATCAAGCCTAACGGCGACGACACAGAGGAACTCTCAATGAAAGCACCAATGTCGGTGTCAAAACCGGCGGATCTCGGGTAGGGGGTCCCAGACTGTGCGTCTAGGCCGGATGGTAACAGGAGGCAGGGGACACGCTCTTTTACCCAGGTTCGGGCCCTCTTTATGGAGGTAAAACCCTACGTCCTGCTTGATTAATATTGATGCTATGGGTAGTACAAGAGTAGATCTACCACGAGATTAGAGAGGCTAAACCCCAGAAGCTAGCCTATGGTATGATTGTATGTTATGATTGTTGTCCTACGGACCCTTCAGTTTATATAGACACCAAAGAGGGTTAGGGTTACACAAGGTCGGTTACAAAGGAGGAGATATCCATATCCGTATTGCCTAGCTTGCCTTCCATGCCAAGTAGAGTCCCATCCCGACATGAGACGAAGTCTTCAATCTTGTATCTTCATAGTCTAACAGTCCGGCCAATGGAGATAGTCCGGCTGTCTGGAGACCCCCTAATCCAGGACTCCCTCAACGACCAACATAAAATACGAATCTACCAACACGAATAGGAAATCCAATCAAGTTTTGTGCAGTTGCGCTGAAATCAAGCAAAGTTGCCGGTGTGACATTTAAGTTTTCTATAGCAACAAGTTGAATAGATATCACTGTTTTAAGAGGCAAAAAAGAAAACAATTACTGGCCAATAAAGGAGGATGAAACATGCGGCCACAAAAAGAAGCATCTACCTTATCTTGATGGAAAACAAAGTATAGGACAGTGGCATTTCTAAAACGGTTGCATTGATTCATATTAACAGAGAAATTCTTTTAAAACAGATCAGTAGTTAATTCTGAGATTAACAACAGCAAAATATCTGCATGGGACATGCCAGCACCATGTGCGTCCACACATATAAATGGGTGATGCAGAGTATGTAGCCAAGTAGCATATATGCGATGGTCCCATATTTGTTCTTTTCGAACCTTCTTCCTATGTGAGGGCAGCAAATCTAGTCGTGTACAAACTATCCGACCCCCTAGTTTCTTTCCCTTTTCAACAAAGAGATCGGTTCATTACAGATGTGTGTACTGGGTTACCCCCTTTTTCCCTTTTCGACCTACAAAGCGGCTGGATAGCCTGTCTATACTACTTTCCGCCCCTCCTTTCCTCATTGAACCACGTCCTAGATTCTTGCTCCAGCCCACCGCACCCTTCATTCCTCTTTGAACCAAGACCTAGATTCAACTACAGATCGAAAAAGATCCACATGCAGCTGCAGCAACGACGGTTTCAAAGAAACTTATACCTTAGGGTCATCGGGATGTGGCAAGGCGTGCGGTGGGAGGCCGGATCTGCCCACACTAAGTACGACAGTGAGGAAGAAGGGGTCGGTGGCCCTCCCGCACAGGCGCTGGGTGAAAGAAAACTGCACAGCCGACAGTGGATTGCCTCCCTCACCGAAGGCGATAGAGTGAACGCTGCACCTCCTCCCCTTCCCGGTGCGACGGGATACGGACGCCTCCTTCACCAGCTGTGAGGGGGGAGAGAGAGACAAGAGGCCAACACAGTCTTGTTTAGATCTGGTGAAGAGAGGGTGAGAGACTATGAATATAGAAAACCCTAGCAAATGTATCTAGACTCATTTTAGTGCTAGATACCTCCGTATCTAGACAAATCTAAGACAAGTAATTCGGAACGGAGGGAGTAACATATATGTAGTGCGGCGAGCGTGTGGAGAGTGCAAACCCTAGCGAACAAGCGTTGAGGCTCCCGCTTATATATATATACTACTGTAGTACGGACTGAGCTCCCGTGCCTTCACTGCACCTGCTTTTGGCTGTATGACAGGTGAGCCAGCAACATTTTGGGCCCACCTGTCGTAAAACCCTAGCGAAAATTGCACCAACGTGAAAGACGACTGAGTCCCCAACGCAACCAAGGTTAACTAACGAGGGATATCATCTTTGTGCGTAACAAGCAAAGAGCACTAATGGAAGACATCTTGTTTTTCGTCAAAAATCGATCAGCTTCACCAGCCGACGCAACCATGAGACGCAACCATGAGCATCGATAGGTCATCGTGGTGATGCATCATCCATTTGGCATCAAGTTTGGGTGAGGCACCTAAGAAGTTCGACAAATCCTCACTGTGGTCTGTTTCTTCTCAGTAATCAAGCTCGAGGAAGGAAGAACCACGTGGCAGAGGACAGTGAGGCGGAACAACAATGGCCATCCAATTTTGTGCAGTTCCACTAAAATTGAGGAAGACATGCCCAGGTATGGAGACACGCATCGCTGTTTCCAAAAATATAAAAAAGGGTTAGCAACAACATCTCAATTGTCAATAAAAATTAATGAAAAGTACACCAACAAATATAAGCATCATAATTATCTTGATGGGGACTAAACCAGGATACCCGAGAAAAAAAGCATTTCTTCATTTAACCAGTGATAGTACTACCACCATATGGACAATGACCGCACAACCACCATGTACTTTTTGTCGAAACAACATGTATACCTCCACCGAGGCATAAATCAGGACAACTTTTTGAGTGGCATTTCCTCTATAATAGTACTAGTAGGTGATGTTGGACCAGCCAACGAACCCTAGCTACTATGCATGGGGAGCTAGGAGTAGTCGCATAGAAGAAAACCCGCACGCACCGACCTGGGGAGTTGGACCAGTACAAGAAGTTATACCTCAGGTGGGCGAGATGTCGTTTAGGCGGGCGGGCGGGATCTGCCCACACGACGGCAGCGAGCAAGGGCGCGGAGGATCTTCGTCCGCGCCAGCGCCGGCTCCGAGAGGACGGTGCGCATCGGCTTCCTCTGTCGCCGACGGTGACAACGTCAACGCTGCACCTCCTCACCTCCCGCAGCGGATGAGATTCGGCCGGATCTGTGACCACCGATGAGGAGAGAGATAGAGTGGACACTGTCATCTTGTTTTGATATGGAGAGGGTGAGAGAGCGAGACGCGAGAAACTCTATCAAACAAGAGGCTATAATGGAGTAAAAAAAATCTCTCCATAGCAGTGGTTTTAAATAGAATACCCGCGTTCCCGGAAAAAAGTAACAAAAACTGGCAGACAATTTTTTAAGGGTCTGTCTAGGACACATCTAGATGTGACATAGTTATGTCACATATAAGTTGATGTCCACTCTGTTTGTGGTCTTTTCCTAGTTTTTTTTGTTTCTTGTTGCTACATTATATACTTGTGGGAGCTTAGATGTGATATCCTTAAATAACATCTAGATGTGAATTAGACAAACTGATTTTCTAACGTACCAAGAAAGAAAACTCGATCAAAAACACGCCCTCGCTTCCAGGTCGCGAGAGTCGTCACGCACACACACATAGACATAGACATGCATATCCGTATTTACGTAAAATTCAATCTCCATCTCCAATCATATTTGTCCAACTGGCACATTATTTATGTTGTTAATTATATACACAGCAATATTAACATACAACATCTCTTGTTTGCGCACGTCCGGACCGCTGCCACGGCCGGTCCTGACCAACCCGAACCCTTTTCATCACCCACGCTTGCTTCCCGCCCAAAACGGTCAGTGCCGCATTCATGCCCGGCCAGAGCGGACGCGACCTCTCACTGGCGCCGGCATTGATTGCGGCGCGATGGCCGAGAGAGCGTCGCCCGCGCCGCTTCCGGGTGCACGCGGCTGCTCCGCGTTCAAAGGTCGCAATAGCCGGCTACAACATGCGTGATCTCTTCCAGTAGTAAGTTCTTGGGAGTCCATGCTACAGCTAGCTGTCCTCCCCCAACTCGTCAATCTCTTCCAGTAGTGCTAGTACCCCTTGGCGCGATCCATCGACAAGCAGGCGGGAAAGTTATGGTATACTACTCGGTTTGCGGTGAGTGGCACGCCGAGCGACCGTGTGGGGTTGAGCCGTGGAGGAGGGTGAGACACGAACACGACAGGCATGATTTAAACGTTGGTTTTGCTCGATGGCGCGATCCAACGAAACGAAACGTTGGTTTCTCTCCGTTTCCATTTTTTCTCCGGAAAAACGAAAACTTTTCCACTCCATTTTCATTCCTATTCCAAGGTTGCCCCGTTACAACATTCCATCAAATACAAAGGAAAACTAACATGCATGCTGATGCATCTCAAGGATTCACAGATCATAGCCAATATTTACTTCACAACTAAAGAAAAAAGTTGTGAGAGCGTGTATGATAGAAAAACTACTGATGGGGTCACTACGACTTAAACCCTAAACCCTAAACATGATTTAATTTCCTGGCCATGTAGAACCTGTCGAAGGAAAGATGGCTGGCACCCTCAGATCATACGATGCTTTTGTGCAGTTCCACTAAAATCGACCTGAGCATCCCTGATGGCAAAGATATTGAAGAAGTGTGATTAGAATAATAGTACTGGCACTAGTTCATGAGACATAAACTCATCACAAGTAGAAGCCGGTAGAAGTAGAGAAAGATCGACATGGAGATGGAGCTACGGCAGTGGAGCAAGCCGGCTCCAAAAGGAAGATGGACTACCTGGGACGTCGGGCTGTAGCTAGAAGGGCGGTTGGGATGCGGCATCGGCCCATACCGCAGTGACCCCCGATTGGGACGCACCGGCTGTGGGTTTTCTCCCCCGCCGATGTCGACCGCGTCTACGCAAAACATTGTTCCCTTCCCCCAGCTACGGGATCAGGCCCATCGTTCTATGCTTGTGAAGAGAGCAACCTAAGCAAGCAGGCTTGTAGCTTAGGCTCCTGCTAGTGTATATATAGTGGTTTTCTTTTTCTCTCCATATCAACCATTTTATATTACGTACGTGTCATTCAAGAGTGAAATGATGGTTGCTTCTTCCGACTAACTTACTGTGTGATTTGACTGCTCCTTAGTGGCCCCTACACGTACTCCCCCTACATGTATGCAACCGTCACACGTACACATGGACGCAAAAACGTGCGCGACGCCCTAATGCATGCATGTCCGAGCACACGAGGAACACACACGGTCACGCTCAACTGCTCAACCTACACGTGCATGCACACACATACTCAGTCAGGGTGAGCTAGTGACCGTATGAACACCGGAAAATATATATATTGAGCGCAATGAGCATATTATGAAGTTCACTGACCGTATTTTTACAAATATACAGTGACAGACAGTGTATTTATCTCGTTTGACATTAAGCCATATTAATCGGAGAGGAGGCAGCATGGACTAGCATTACTTTGCTGTGTCCCGTCAACTTGCCGAACGAGGAGAAGGTTTCAGGGCGGGAGAAGCTTGCGCGCGGTGGCTCGCAGGACAAGGAGAAACTTTTGACTAATGCAAGCTCTCCCTCGCTCAGGCGGTGGACGTGCAACAGTTAATTCGGCGTCAGATTGCCACAAGCATACACTATACTACTAGTGCTATTATTGTTCGACTTCCCGAACAGCCAAGCGCAAAGTTTAGGCCTTCTTTGGTTCATAGGATAGGAATTTTATAGGAATAGGAAAATCATAGGAAGTGAGATGACATGCATGTCAATTCCCATAGAGAAAGATATGTCATTTGGTGCATAGAATAGGATTTTTTCCATTGAGTCTAGGCTAATGTTTCTTTCCTCCAAAACGTGAAGGATTGATTCCTATCCTACATAGGAATAGGAATCCATTCCTACAAACCAAAGGGCTTCAAAGGAATTTTTCCTTTGCAAATCCTATCCTATAGAATTCCTACAAAAATCCTACAAACCAAAGGAGGCCTTACTAGTACTACTACTATAGTCCATAAAGGTACGTACTATACTAGTACTAGGAACCGGATGGAGGAGCGTCTGCACTCTTATTATAATTTTAAAATGTGATAAAGCAATCTTCAACACATTTGGTTCTCTTCGAGGGTTCTCGCATGTGATAATGGAAGTTGATTGCATGGAACACTCGCCACAATTCTCGCTTAATTCTGGCTCATATCCTGTTACAAATAGTAGCGCTCAGTAATATTTCCTCTTTTTTTGTTATTCAGCATGTAAACAGGTCAGCAAACCTTGCGGCGCATCTTCGTGTGAACCATGCTTGCTGCACTTTGAATGTGGCCGAGAGCTGGCTTGATGAAACACCTCGCTTCCTACTTCTTTTTTTTCGGGGTACCTCGCTTCCTAGTGACCAGTGTCTTGGCTGATCATCCTAAGAATGCTTATATATGAATAAAGCTCTCTCATTTACCCGCAAAAAAGATTAAGCCATATTAACCGGAAAGGAGGGAGTATGGACTAGAACTACTTTTTGGTGTGTCCCGTCAACTCGCAGAACGAGGAGAAGCTTGCAGGACAAGGTGAAGCTCGCTTACGCCTTTTGACTAATGCAACCTACCCTCGGTGGACATGCATCAGTCCATTCGGTGTCAGATTGTCAGAGGCATACACTGTAGTACCCAACATGCGGAGTACCATCATTGTTCGACTTCACGAAGGGGCGAAGAGCCAAGCGCAGTAGTACGCATACTTGGTTTTGCACCTTCATACTACTCCACCCTCCGTCACAGTTTACAGGGCGCACTTCATTATGATGCATTTCTCTCAATGCATTTCCACCACCAGAGAGACTTTAGACGCATTTGGTATACTGCTCAATTAATTAGGGCGTGGTAACCGCAATCAAGTCCACAATTTTCTCTCCATGTACTGTACTACTATGGAGTGCATGCATGTGTGTACCCGGGGTGGAAGCACTACATGCATGTGTCTACGCATTATTCCCTCTAGTAATAGACGCCGTGCTATAACTACCAATGCTATTTTTTAGGACGATCGCTAGTCGCCTTGGTCCCACAGAATTTTTTTTCTTTTTTCTGAAGCGCGCTATATAAACAGTGACAGATGGAGTAGTATGAGCGGATTCAAAGAAGAGCGTATTGATGGTTGCTTCTTCAGAGCAACTTACAGTGGGAAAGGTGGAGCTTATGATTTGACTGCTCATTACTCACTATTAATGCGGCACAACGACCGGGCTGAGTCTCCCATGCGGTTGTGCACTACCCCCTCGGTTCTTAAATATACTCCGGAGTATTTGTCTTTCTAGAGATTTCAACGAGTGACTACTCTCTCTCTCTCAAATATTTGAATTTTTAGAGATTTCAAATGGACTGACACATACGGATGTATATAGACATATTTTAGAGTGTAGATTCACTCATTTTGCTCCGTATGTAGTCACTTGTTGAAATCTCTGTTAAGATGAATATAATATTTAGGAACAGAGGGAGTACACATACGAAGCAAAATGAGTGAATCTACACTCTAAAATATGCCCGTTTGAAATTTGTAAAAGACAAATATTTAGGAACGAAGGAGTATAATTTTGTGCATGGCACATGGACCCGGATGATGAAGAGGCTTCTGGCAATGCTATCAAGCTTCCATCATTTGTTTACATAATTGACGTACTATACAAATAATTTTCCAGCGACATGAAATTGTACAATGGTGTGAGCTTTCAGCTTTTGTTTCGCGTGTCTTGCCATCGATGCTCTTTCGGAAACAATAAAAAACTAACTTCCTTGCTAATGCATGTCAATTATTAGCAGATCAGAGCTAATAATTACATCACAACTGAAGACAAAGTTGTGAGAAGGTGTTAAATTAAAATTGATCCATGCTTTCATTGGCAGCAACGTCCCCCCAGCTCTGTCTAAATCAACAAGGCATGTTGGGAAAAAAAGTAGCTGTCTGGAGCATGCAACATTCCGATCATTTTGTGCAGTTCCACTAAAATAGAGCTGAGTGTCCCTGTTCCAAAGATATCAAGTGTGATTACGATAATAGAGGACTGCTGATGAAACAATAAACACACAAATAGAAGCCGGTCACCTTTGCAGTCTCTCTTAAGACTAACTAGTTGGAGAAGATTAGGCTCGGAGTTGGATGAGGAGGATAGAGCAAAACCAATCTCCCTTTGTGCAGTCGCACTGAAATGTAGAGACGTTGCCCGTGTGACATTTTAGTACAACTGCACAAAACACTCTTAAGAAAAAAGTGATTTGTGCAGTTCACCAAAAGGTCGCAATAGCAATGACGTGAGGATAGCCCTGTTTGCAAAAAAGAGGTAGAAAGGAAACAATTACTGGCCAATAACAGTTGATGACACATGCGACGACAAAAAAGAAGCATATTCCTTGTCCTAAGGGAAGATAACAACACGGTTGTGTTTGTCTAAAACGGTGTGAGGACGAGAATGCAATATGGAAAGTACGCCGGACGAGCGATGTTTTGGGTAAAGAACTATGGAAGATCCACATGCAGCGACGTGGGAAAACGGGCAGTGGAGCGAGGCCGGAGGGGATACCTAGAGGTCGTCGGGATGTAACTAGGTGAGGCGGCGGGTGGAATCTGTGAGCAGGTGGCGTAGGCCCTGCCGCTCTGGAGCTTGGTCAGAGAGAACGGCGTGTACCGCAGATCGGGACGTGCTGCCTCAGCGCCGTCGAACGAAGAAACGATGCACATCCTCCCTTTCCCCCGGCAGACGGGATGCGGCCAGATCAGTGACCAACGGTGGGAGAGAGAGAGAGGCCACCGCACTCCCTTTCCCGGCAGACGGGATGTGGCCGGATCAGTGACCAACGGTGAGAGAGAGAGGCCACCGCACTCCCTTTCCCCCGGTGGACGGGATGCGGCCGGATCAGTGACCAACGGTGAGAGAGAGAGAGGCCACCGGAGCCTTGTGTGAGATACTCTGAAGAGCGGACTACCTTTTCCTCCATAAAAATCGTTTTATATTCTGTGTACGTGCCATTGAGCGCTATAACTTTATTTAAAAATAGTGAAGCAACGCGTCAAGTCGAACTTTGTTTCGTGCACGCGTGGTACACGACCTCCCTAGGTAAACAACCGCTACATGTGTTCAAATTAGCACGAGGGCTGCCATTTCGTAAAGCAATGAGCTCCACCGTGTACCTGCGCGGGTGTGGCTGGGCATGAAGCGTGAGTACGTGCACGGTGCACCTATTCTCTTCTTGTATACGTACACCACCTGCGTGGGGTTGTGTGAGAGAGATACAAACCTAGAGAGATATAGTGTGTGGGTTCTTGAGAGTTTTTTGGGGGGGTCAATCAAAAAATTTAACATATGCAATGTGTGTGAAATAGAGTCCTGGATATAATATATATAGAGGGGGCGATCCACGAGAAGAGAGTGGAGGTATCATCGGCTTGAGGTGTCCATAGAATCGAAGAGAGGGATGATGTGTGTGTGTGCGTGCGCGATCGATAAAGAGTGCCATCGAATTTGTGTGTGCCCACGTCAAAGATATAGAGTGGTTGGCCTACTGGAATGTGAGATGGGACATGTGCAGTTTGTCTCTGTGGCATGGATACCTACCTGCAGCGCTCGACTATTGGTGTGTGGTGGGGGAAGAGGGAGGCGCAATTAACTATAGAGGTACAATGGCTGGTATATGTGTGGAGGAGGAGAGAGGCCTACCTCATGTATTAAGGAGATCGATCTGCCTCATGTATTAAGGGAGATCGATCGACATCCATGCATATGTGCAGGAGATGAATAAGGTTGGGAGAGAGACAGAGCTAGAGTGCTGGAGGGGGTGGTAGTGGAGTTGCTTCTAACAAATGGTGGGATAGGCTTGCTAGACAAACGGAGGGCACACCCGCAATATCAACAAGAGAGGAGATGGATGCTTGTTGTCTGTGCACGTGCGTGTGAGAGACGGGTCAGGAAGCATGCACGAATGATGAGGGGGGACGATGTGGCTGTGGTAAGCAGACGTAACTACATAGGAAGATCAATCGCCCTTTGTAAGATAAAGGAGAGACATAACTTGTGAGGTACGTCGATCGATGGGGGGTAGTTAAAGTCGATCTAGGTATATGTTGGGAGATCGATCGCTATACATGCATGTGTGTGTTAGAAGAAAATGAGGCACGAGGAGAAGGATAGAGAGAGAGAGGGATGCATGTAGGAGGTGGTACGAGAGGCATACTATATCGAGGGGGAGGAGTGTGCGAGTACGAGAATGATGAAAAGAGTGGTGGGAGTGAGGCATGGACGGTGACAAGAGAAGAGGGGAAGCTTGTGTTTGTGCTAGGCACACCTGGCTAGAGAGGCATATCGATCGATGTGTGCCGTAAAGAAGGAGCTGGGGGGCCTACACACACCGTGGGTGAACGACCTAAAGTGAAAAGACGAATTTGCACGATGGAGCTAGAGAATGCTGAGGGAGGGTGAGAGGGATGCGGGCGTGTGCATGCACAAGAGAAAGTTAGCGCTAGCTACAAAGATAAGAGGGTTGTGTGGATGTAAAAGACGAATAGAGATCATATATACTTCATTATAAAAAGTGAATTCGGATATTTAAATAATTTATCATAGTGTTTCAAACCGACGGATGTGTGAATATATATAACGGTGATACACATGGTGTGGTTATGAACATGGTATACTACATTTAATATGTTTTATCTCTACTCTTATAAAAACGGAGTTGTTGATGATGGTGTGCCTGCCATCCTGCATTATAGGCCATCTGATTTATATCTGGCGGATAGCAAGGAAACTATGATGGTTGAAGTTGGCAACAATCATGATTGTAGATTCTTATTGAAATAGAGAAACAAATTCAAATTTAGTTTGAATTGCAGTGGTAGTATAGACATTTGGAATGGACTAAAATGTTGGTATGAGTAGGTTACATGCATTATACAGCAAGCGAAAAAATTTAATCGGACATAACATGGATTCATACTCCCTCCTTCCATCTATATAGGGCGTAATGAGATTTTTAAGACCGCCTTTGACTATTGACAAGATTAATAGTACATGACATGCACAATGTGAAAATTATATCATTGAAAGAACCTTTCACAGACGAATTTAACGGTGTGCTTTGTGTAAGTTGCATGTCATATATCATTGCTCTAATATTTGGTCAAAGTTAGCATCGAAAAACGCATTAGGCCCTATATAGATGGAAGGAGGGAGTAGCTTTGAATAGCATTTGTATAGTAAAATGGGGCAAGACTCTCTCTTTGTGTGGTGTGAATAGTTTTATTTTTTTCATTTTCTTTTTGGTTGAGGGAAGTGCGAATTGATTTGGTACGTACAAGTACAATATTAGAACACGTTAGGCTTGTCCCTAAAATTCAACCCATGTCTTGTTATATCCCGAAAATTCAGATATCGTGCTCCCAAAACTGGCGCCTTCACAACCCGAGCCTTGCTATCCCAAAATTACAACACGCACGAAAACTCCCTCCAGCTGCCAAATCCCGACACGCGAAATCCCCCTTCTAACCCAGAGCCGAAAGGGCCGCTAGTTCAAATCGGTGGGGGGTACTTTTGTAACACACCCTACATTTTGGACAAGCGCGTTCCTAAGTCATGCTTCACCCCCTCCCATCGCCCCCTTTTCGCCATTCAAAATCCCAGGCCGCCATAAGCTCTCCGCTCCAGCCGCGAAACCCCACCCTCCTCCATCCGCCATGTCACCGCTTCCCCGACGACGACATCCAGCGCAACAGCTCGACATCCCTCGTCCACCTCCCCGGATGAGAATCCGTCGTCCATCTCGCCGTCCCGCCGGTTCAGCTGCCCCGTCCTCCACCTCCAAGGAGCTGCTCCGACGATCGCCTCATCTATCGCGGCTGCTCCATCCCCACAGCGCCGCCTTAACCTGCTCCACCGAAACCGCAGCATCCTCACCGACTCCTCGGACGAAGCCGAGGCCTACTCGGCGCCACCAAAGAGGTTGTACACTCATCGCATCGCACCTTCTCCTTAACTCGACCTCCCGGCGCCGACGGTGCTCCATCCCGCACCCCCATGGAGCAGCTAGCTTGAAGCTGGCACCGCGGGCGACATCTCCACGGTGGCTCTCCCCCAGTGCGAGGCCCCTTCGGCGGCGGCGTCCATACCAGCCGGATCTGCTGCTGCTGCTCCGGATCTCGCTCAATCGCTCGCTCGCCCAGCTGCTGCTGCTGCTCTCCCCCTCGCTCGTGCTGCTGCTCTACTCTGATTAAGCCACACTTTAGTCGACTGAATCGACTTTTGGGTCAATCGATTTTCAGGGGTTGGGGGGCTCGCCGGAGTTAAGGAAGAACCACCCACAGCGGGGACGGGGGCTCGCCGGAGAGGTACCCCACTATCTATCTTAGGGTTCAGGGTGGGGCGGGGGGCCTAGAGGGCTGGCCGGGGCGGTGGTGGAGAGTTGTTTCGAGGCGGCGAGGCGGCGCTGGGGCTGGCGGTTCGGCCGGTGGTGGCTGGCGGCTCAGGGGGGTGCAGGTTGAAGATGAACTACAGGCCCTCCCTAAACTACATGTCAAGTGCCTCTCTGCTACCATTGCGTTCAGTTTTGACAGTAGCATTCAGATTCAACAGTAAATTTCAGTTTCGATAGTTAAGTTCAGAGTCAATAGTTTTTACCACATCTGTTGTAGTCAGGTGGTTTTTGGTGATGTTAATTTTACATCCATTTTACTTCATATATTGGAGATGCTATTACAATCCCACTTGAGATTGACAATGTCTGTCTTGTGCTGCTTTAGCCTTGACGTCTTACAGCTCACCGGAGCTGCTCCAACGATAGAACGATCCGTCACAACAGAGCAGTTCCCTGGACGCCGTCTACAGATTCATCAGATCTTCCTCCACACCTCCGACAGCCACCTCTGCCTCAACTGCTTCAGCGACCAACCCAATGATGCTGAGGTCGACACGGCTATGGCAAAGAGGTTGTACACTTGTTGCATCACTTATTACTATACATTCATGTCGATCCATTAGGGCTATTTTGGTTCAACGGAAAAACATCGATCCACTGGTTGTTACCATCACTCTAAATTTCTGCATGCTCTCCTTACATAATCTCACCATATTTTTTTCGTATGCATGTCAGATATTGTACATAGTCATGCTGAACATGTAGAGAAAAAGAGAAGAGTTTTGCGCGGCAATACAATGTCATGCAGACATCGCTCCATGGTGGGTTCAATGGCAAACCCTCCCCACCCCTCTCCAGATTGTAATCCAGAGGAAGATATCTGTTCTGAGGCGGATTCGGACGCCGCTGACCACTCCTATTTACCCCCCAAGGTGTTTTCTCTACCTTGGCATGATGATGTTAGTCATATCATGCATATGTTGCCTTGCAGTGCCTACTTTTAACATCATATATGTCATCTGCTTAGTTTAGACATGTTCTGTAATGCCACCTGTTTAGTTTCTATATCATATATGGGAATTATGTAGTCTCATGTCTTTTAGCCAGCCATAATATATGTGAAATGTGCAATGTCATCCTGTTTAACCAGGCATCATATATTTGAATGATATCTTGCCCATCCTTTTCTTCATTACATTTCCATTTGTCGACAATGTTTGTACATTAAACTACTCTTCCTGTGAATCAGCCATTTGGGTGGGAGATGGAAAAATCTGGAGTGAAAACAAGGCCTTCAGAGTAGATAGTGCTACATGTCAAAGCAGATCTCTTGTTGGGTCCCGATAGCTCCTCAGAGATGGATTCAGAGACAGATGACCAGTCCTATTCCCCCACTGAGGTGTATGCTCTAACTTGGCACGGGTATACTGCTCATATCATGCATACGGTGTCTTGCATTGCATAGTTTAGACATCATATACACAATATTCAACACCATGTTCTTAGTTCAGACATCATATCGAATGCCCTCTATTTAGCATATAAATCACATATGTGAATTAAATGATGCGATCCTGATTACTTAGATAACATGTGGGTGAATTATATCATGCGATCATGTTTAGTTATTCATCATATCTTTGAATTATGTTATATGCTATCCAGTTTAGATAGACATCATATATGTGAAATTATGTCATGCTGTCCATTTTAGCTAAACAATATACATGTCAACTATTTCATGCCCTCTTTTTTCCACACTATCTATTGCATCTGTCTCTCATACAATGTCTGTACATTCAACTATGTTTCCTGTTTATCAGCCATTTGAATTGGAGCGGGTGATGCCAGTATCTAGCGGACTAAAAACACGGTCTTCAAATAAAATAGTGCTACCTCTTGGTGGAGCTAGCACCCCGGTTGTACATGCACAAGAACCAGACCTACCACACATAACCCAAACTCTCACAGATTGTACCCCTACTACGATGGACAGAGAACCAGCTTCACCCAATCTAACCCCAACCCCAGCCGATAGTAACCCAGTTCCTATTGACACATCACCATCTCCACCACAGAGCTCCCAAACAAGAGCAGTTAGTAAGGCAGCTCCAGTGCCCATAGGGCCAGTACTATCACGGCGAACCCCAACTCCACCAGTTAGTACGCCTATTCCTGTGGAGGAAGCACAACCAGCTAGTCGTAGTTTAGCATCTATCGCATTTGATGTTGTTAAATCGTATGTGCGTATCTTCCCATCTTGGAAATATTATACTGAGGATGAAGGAAAATGCCAGTTGCAGGTGTTTGTCCAGGAATTATGTGTAAGTAATGTTATTCATGGCAATTACTTTACTTCGTCCCATACATCCTACCTCCATGATGGTTATAATACAGCAAATTTTCCCATTTTTCTCTATAGAGAATGACCGATTTGGAAACTCGGGATGAGGTAACCTGTGCTAATACCTCTGCTATCTTCAAGAATGCTTGGTGGCAGTATCGGAATTACCTGAAGAAAACGTACTTCACCGGCAAAGAAACTCATCAAATTCCCTTACGTTCTCCTGAGACACATTTACTGGACGATGACTGGGAACGCCTTGTTCTGTACTGGTCCCGAACCAAGAATGTGGTAAGGTCTATGAGCTAATTTTCTATTTTTAAGTATTATATTCGTGCATCTTACTGTACTCTGTTCATGTAGAACAAGTGCCTAAACCTGAAGAACAATTGTTCTAATTTAAGATTCCATTGCTACCATAGGACATAGATATATGTTTGTTTGATGCTTTTATTATGTACTAGTACTTGGCAATAGAAGACTTGGTAGTTTAATCCTGTCCACCTTACTAATGAACTGGTTCACCAAAATGAGTTTCATATACTAGTACATGCTAAACTTGTTATGTGTCTGCTTGTTTCTTCTTTTAGAATGCTGACAGAATATTGGGGAAGAGTGCCTTATTAAGCAACGGTAAAGGAAGTAATGCAGATAAGGTTCAGGATAGTGACACATCCTGTCTTGGTTTAGTGTTGGAGTTACTGGCCACTACCGCTTGCACAAGCTATTCAAACTCACTGTCTGAATCAGTTCGGTTTCTTGAGTCTCGACTACAAGCTGAAAGACATCGATCAGATGTGCTGCGACAAGAAGCGAAAGGACTTCGAAAGTCCCTGGAGCATTCAGATGCATACTTTCTGGTGCAACAGCAAGCGTTGGAGGATTTTAGCGCCAAATAGGACAAAGCTAATCAGCTTGCTAAGCTTATTGCCAGCATGGTGGATACCCAGGATAATGTTTCTTGAGCTCTTCTGAAGTTGTTTCAGTTATGCTCTTGTTTTGCTGCCGCATTTATTTGCACTGGTGGCCAATTTTGACGGACAGTGTATATGATAGGCTGCTTTGTTCCCTATATTTGCACTGGTGGCGAACTTTGATGCCCAGTGGATGTAATATGTGTAATAGCCGTGATAGCCTAGTGTTAGTTGCTTGCTTATTTATTTCCTTGTTATCTTGTTTATTTGTTTACTTGTAGTCATTGCAATTCTTTTTCCACGGTTAACTAGTGGCTGCAATAACCTATTTTTTTAAACTAGGCCACAATATCCATGGGCTAATATTTACTGTAGTGACACTGGGCCTCCTACGGGCCGTAGAAACAGTGGGCCTTCTATGGGCCGTAGAAATAGTAGGCCTTCTACAGGCCGTAGAAACAATGGGCCTTCTACGGGCCGTATCATCAATGGGCCTTATATGGGCCGTATGATCGATTGGCCAAACATGGGCCAATAACAGGTCGCATTATGGCCATAAACGGGCTAGAGTTGGAATCGTCCGTTCATGGGCCGACCGTAACAGGCCATCGTTAATAGGCCGTATTTGATGATGCTATGAAAACGGCCCAACATATTAACGGACCACAAACAGGCCGACTGTAACCACGGGCTGAATTTGGCCCACAAGCAGAAAATGACAGTAACGGGCCGTAAGTAAACGAATGCTGGAAATGAGCCCAAGAATAAATGGGCTCTGAGAAGGCTGAAAGATAACATGGGCTGGAAACGACCCAACGGAATAACGGGCCGTTAATGGGTATAAAGTGATACACTGTTCATTACGGGCCAGTTTCACCACGGGCCGTTAATGGGTGTAAAGTGATACACTGTTCATTACGGGCCAGTTTCACCACGGTTCGTTAATAGGCCAAGAGTTACATAGGGCCTCATATGGGCCGAAAGACGTCATGGGCCATACATGGGCCAGAAGTGAAAAAGGGCTGGAATCATATTGGATGGCCCAAATGACGCTACTGGGCCTAATTCGGATAGGGCGTAACGGGCCTTGGGTTAGCGGGCTGTAAATGGGCTATATGCGAACAGGCCGTTAACAGGCTTTCCATGGGCCGGCCCGCCACCTTTTGACCAAGTCAAACGGGTCGGCCTTTTCACAGGAATGGGCCTCTGTTGGGCCGTGCCATGTGTTGACGTATCATAGGCGCCTTCCGTCCAATGAGTGGTTGACATCTGTCCCAACGATGAGCCGACACGTGTTTCCTCCAGCCAATGATGATTTTACACGTGGAAAATCCCCATTGGTCGGGGCTGTTAACGGGTTATCGGATCCAAAACCCGACCCGATAGCTTAACAGCGTTCCGTTACGGTGGATGCCACGTGTCGGTCACCCTTGACGAAAGCACTTCTGTGACGCGCGATTTATCGTCATGGAAGTGGACACTTCCGTGATGATAATTTTGGTAATGTCATGGAACACTTCTACGACGGCACAGGTATGACTATCTTGATTCTGTCATAAATTTGTCATGGATGTACATGCATGACAAAAAAAGCGACCTACTGTGACAAACACGTATCATCACGGAAGTGTATTTTTTTGTAGTGTCGCCGCCACCACCACCTCCCGATCCAATCTCTCCCCGCCGCCTCCCAATCCAACCTCCCACCCACTGCCGACCTCGCCGTCCTCCTCACCCACCGCCACCGACCTCGTCCCTCCCTCCCCTCACCATCTCTCCCTCGTCTCTCCCTCTCCCCCGCACCACTCCTCGCCTACTACATCAACCGGATGGGCCAGACGTTGCGCCTCGTCCGCCCGCCCGTGCTCTGGGTCGTCATCAAGGCCAGCAAGCCCTCCTTGGAGGCCGCCCTCGCGCTGCACCGCACCGCCGTCATGCACCGCTACGCCGGCTGCTACGACGGCCTCAACGCCTCCCCCGCAGTCAACTTCCGCCCGCACCAGCTCAACGTAGGCCTCGAGGTCGTCGAGAACCACCTCCTCGATGGCGTCGTCTACTTCGCCGACGAGGAGGGCATCTACTCCCTGCCGCTCTTCGACCGCCTCGCCAGATCAGGTATCTCCCCCTCCACTCCGCCGCCCCGCTTCATCTCCGTCGTGATCCGATGCTGCCGACCACCCCCGCGTCTCTGTCGCCCCGCCATCTAAGCAACGATGCCCACTCGTCCTCTGCTTCGGGCGACGGAACATGCGTCGCCCCTCGCCGCACGCACCTGGGCCGCCTCCCCTTCGCCTGCTGTACGAGGCCCAGCAGCCCTGTGTTGAATTCGGTTTTCAAACTGAACATTTTGGTGTGGTGCCCTATATCAAGAATTCAATTTGAAACTTCTGAAACTGAAGGATCGAATAGGAGCCTGTAGTTGACAGACTAGTATTCCCTTGTCAAATGCTTACTCCATTTTACTAGATTCAGTTATACCCTGCAATTTTTTTACAAAGGTTATACCCTGTAGTTTAGCTCTGTGTTATGAGGTATTGACCATCTGTGTGTTGATATTGATGTATCTGATAGTTCACTTGCAGCAAATCTTGCATCAATTAGGGATTCTTCAACTGAACTTCTCTTTCATTGTACCACCAAATACTAAAGTTTTGCTATGTGTTTTTGTCTATATAGAATTGCATTGATTCCCTCTTCTTTCAGTAGTTACATGGCTTGAGGTCTCTATATTCTTTTGAATAGGATGTACTGTTCTATGCAAAAGATCTGATTTGCACAAACATAGTTATCTACATGTGCTTCCTGACTTGGTATTTTGTTATATCTTGTTGGTTGAATGTATGGTGGTTCTAGTACAGTGGTAGTATATTCAGGTTTGGTGTGTTGTTGTGAGGTTAATCCCTTCGGAAACATTCTTTGAGAATTTTGTAATGCCTCCTTTGGGGTGTTGATACACTATTGCGCAAGTTCTATTGTATGTGAGTTCCTTTTGTTACTGCAAAGCATTGATACAATATGTCATTTGCAGGGAGCTCGCTCTGCATCCGAGTCTCAGTCATCCTGCACAGCAAGGAGCCGGACCAAGGGAGCAAGCAGCGCTGCTGGTTCCTTGAGACATGTGCATGTGTGGAGTAATTTTGCTTAGAGTATTTAACAAGATTGTGACAAATGTCACCGACACAACTTATATAGTTTGGTCTTTGTCTGATTTAGTTATTGCATCTTGTGTTCCTGTAGTATACTAACAAATTCCTCGCTGTGAGTTGTTGGCTGTTTTCATTCTAGTCAGCAAACAAATGCCTCTGTGTAAGTTGTTTATCTAGTCCCTGTTGTTCCCTTGTTCCTTGCATTGTCGTGGCTGCTGCTGGCCATCGGCCAACACCCTGTCTGTTGTCTCTCTACTCCTTGTCTTATTTTAGTTATTATTTCAATAGCACTGGAGCAACCTAGTCCCTGTAGGTTTGTTAACAACGGGGCTGATTAGTTGGACTGTTGGTGTGGATTGTTTTGCCCTTTCTTGCATCTCAACAATTCTAATTACATAAGACAAAGCTATGTACGCTGCTTAGAATTTCCCTATACAATCTTTATGGGATTAGGAATATGATCATGTATCCTATAGAATTGGATTTCTCTGGCTGTTCCCTAAACTGAATTTGGTTCAGTTAAAAAACTGCACTACCTGACAGTTTTGGGCAGCGAGCTTCTAACTGAAAAATGAGTTTGTTATGCTCATAATTTCAAGTTGTCCTCTACATATGAGTTGTAAAGCATGTTCTAAGGTTTCTGTAGAGTACTCGTTTGCTTCGTTTGGACGTATGGTTTGAGAGCAGCCGTCTATTTGGTTTGCTGTCTAGAAATATAGTATAGTTTAATGTCGGTGGCAGTCTTGTCTTAGATAGATTCTGTAGTGTATTAATCTCACTGGGTAGAGTGGCCTACTTGCACATATAGTACAGTTTAATGTTGACATTATCATCATCAGGTCCCTGTTCCCTCTATTCTCTCCTGCCTTGTGATGTTAGTCTGTGTGCGCTCACTAGTATTGTTAGATCCTGTAAGTTGAATCGATGGTAGTGGTAGTAGAGTAGTATTTTTCTTCAGGTGAACCTATTATAGCTGACCATGTTAGCACTAGTCTCACATTTAGATTTAAAATGCTGACTGGAAATGTGTGTACTCGGTATTAGTCTTGTAGCATGGTCAGATTTAGAGACTCAACTCATTTCTTCTTTTGTTCCTACAAGACGATTCAGCTTAACTTTAAAAAGTAACAGTAAATTTGGATACTGCCAGACACAAGAGAAGACTGTTACAACGATAGTATGTGCTACATTTGATCCCGGGTTGTATAACATATCTGTTACTGCATGTCACCCATCCTCGAGGAGCAGAAGGAGGGACGCATCTAGCTGGCCATCAAGGGCCTGCTCTACCCCTCTTCTTTCTTGACCATCGGTACCACCAGGTTCCCGGGCTTCCAAGGCGCGCCAGCACACCGCCGCCATGCCTCCTCTGCTCTCCGGGCTCGGACCAATTGCTCGATCCTTTAGGTATGCACGTCTCCTACTATTATCTCAACCCCATGAGTGCCAACTTGCCTCTTCCCTGCCAAGAGTGTTGACTGAATTGCTTCTGATACATGTATGTGTGTGTTTGTGTGTAGCACAAGCCCTGCAGCAGTCGACGTGGGTTCAGGTGTCCCCTCCCCTGATGGCTATAAATCTACCATGCTCTGCTAATTCAATGCGAGCACTGTTAGGCATCCATTTTTATTTGCAAATTAGCAGCAACTTGCAGAATATGTGTCGTCCAAAGCGTTGCCTTAATACGATATGCGTATCATTAGCTAGTATCCATATGGAGATAGTTTAGCAGAGGAAGAAATAAACACCTATGTTTCTTGGTCCGTGAAATTGCATTGGAGAGATGGGTCTATTATATATAGGCGATACATTACACTAGTTGAATTTGACCACGCACCAACTCCAACAAGTGATACGTGCATGCTAATTGTTATTAGCTTCAAAACCTAGTAAATGCCTTCTTGCACTAGGTACACCCTTGAATTTTTGTCCTTTACAACTTGATCGATGTACAACCTGTTTGCTTGAAAGTAATTTTAGTTGATTCTTTGATGGAGCGCTAAGACTATGCGTGGAACATTAGTTTTAATTATCTAAAACTACTGCCATGTGATATGCAGGTGCCTAGTTTGTTTTTATTACTTTTTATTATATAAAGTACCTCCCTAGAACATTGTTTGTCACCTTGTTTCCACTGATATGCAGGATATTGTTTGCTGCTTATGCTTTTCTGATCGACAGTATCAGGCAGTAACACATTAATTAGTCTCTTGGTTACTTGAAATCAAATCCATGATTTTGTTATGTACTGTTTGCTCACAGTTAAGTACATGTTAACCTTTCATGTTAAGGCAAACCTGAGAACACTTGCTTGTGAGAACCAACTGGACTTCTTAGATATATCCAAGTGAAGATGTACTATTACTATGGCAGCGAATTTTATCTATGTGACATCGGAATTTGAGTGCCATCATTCATCTTATGGTATCTTGTTCTCTGTGATAACTGTTGACTTTCAAGATACAATGTTGATTTACTATATATACCCGCACAGCAAGTATATGGTGTTGTCTTATGGTTATGCTGCCTATGTCACCGATATTTAACTCTGCTATTTCATTTTGTCTTTATTATAAGCTAAGCTAACCTTGTAGATGTTGTCCTTCGTTCATCTACAGGACACCATCATGCATATGTTTATTCGGTTTGAACTTTGCATATGTTTTTTTTGGTTTGAACTTTGCATATGTTTATTTAGTTTGAACTCTGCATGACATGAAGTAATTAGTTCCAGTGTTTTTTCAACTTTTTTTCGCTGTCACTTGATATATACTTAGCTTGTACTTGAAGATGTGGTTTAATAATGGTGATTTTCTTCTACTTGGATGCATTGGTACCCCCCCATCATCGAGCGCACGGATGCAATGGTGGCAAGAAGATGATGGTCATGTGCATCATCAAGCACACCATGGTGATAATCTACCTCCTCACAAATGCTAACTAAATCCAGATCAACATTGTCATCCACATGTGTCTCTCTCGGTTCCCTTTATCCTGCGTTTGTGATGTTAGTGTATGTGCTTTGACTAGTAATGTTAGATCTTGCCTATTGAATGGATGGTTGTGGTAGTAGAATGGCATTGTTGTTTTAGGTGCAATGTGTTGCGGTGAGGTTACAGGACCTGCACTTCATGCATATTCATAGTCTCTGTTTTCTTGTATGAATAAAAAAGCATGGTACTAGATGGATTTGTGTTATCATTCTATATACAGAATTGTTCTTTTTTGAATGGAATGTTGATAATATATTGGTTCTATTTGTTCTGATTCTTCTCAGCTTATTCATGTAACAGGGTGGATGGCATGTTGTTGTTCTGTTAGCCCAGTTCTCAATGATCGCTATCGAAGGAGCTCCATGCTGAAGAAGAAAACACTTGTAGAGCTTATGAAGTATCTAGTTGTTACCCTATAGAGCTTGTAATTGTGATTGCCATACCTATAGAGCTTGTATCATTATTCCACTTGTAGAGCTTGTAAAGTTTGTGTTAGAGTATTACGTGTTATTTGGAGAGTAGGAGCTGCATGAATCTGGTTGATATAATTTGAAGTATTACATGTGTTTTCTGTCAGTGCAATTTGAATACCGCCAATTTAAATACCAGTTATTTATTTACTGTTAAATTGAAATATGAATAATATGACCTTGACAGTTGGGACCCATGTGACAAGTGGACCCCTTTTATATAAAAGAAAAAAATAAAAACTGTTGAGAAAAAGGGCCCAGCCCAAAAATAAAAAGGCTGCAATGTTGGGCTTGGCCCATGAAGTCAACCAAAAATTAATAGGAAAAAGTATAGAAAGGCTGAATTGTTGAGCTCGGCCCATGTAGAACACCTAATCGGACCGGGCTGAATCTTATCAACGACCTTTTCAATTGGTCGCAATTTTGCCACGTCGGATCCGACGTGGCCTGGGCAGACAGCCAGTGACCAAAACAAAAGGTCATGGGTTCAACGACCTTCTGTTTTGGTCATAAACGTCTACGACCTTCTCACAGAGAAGGTCGTTAATTTCAGTTTACGACCGCCAGCTTTTGACCTTCTGTTTTTGGTGACAAAAAGGTTGCAAATGAAAAACAATGACCTTTCAGTGACCAATAGTCAAGGTCACAAGTTGACATATTTCTTGTAGTGCCTCCCAGCTAGATCCACATCCCCTGCTCCAGAATGTCGTACCCTAAGCTCGACCACGTATCCTGGGGAGCCTGACGAGCGTTCGGCCAAGAAGAGGTTTACCATGGCCTCTCCGGTGGACATTGGCGAGGTGGCCGCCATTCGCCCTGACCCGTCGATCCCGGAGCAACACGTCGCCGCGGAAGCCGGCGAAGACGTTGACTATGTTGCCATGCCGAAGGCTTCATGTCAGCGGGCTAGCGTATTACTCTATCTCGGGAAAGCTGGCTACGACATCAAGCTCGTCCACAGCGACGGCTTCACGCGGGACATGTCACAGGTTAAGTGGTCCATCCCCAACCCCTCTAGTTCAACCGTTGTCGATCTCTTCGATGGCCCTGCTGCTGATCTCCTCCACCAAGCGGTCAAGGATTTGCGAGCTTTATATGGTGGTCATTTCTGAAGGACACGTTCTACGATGGCTGCTTGGGATCCTCAATTGCCAAGTCAGATCTCATGAACCATGAGCACGACCACAAGGAGCGCACCCATGAAGGTTCTTCTAAGGTGAAACAGCCCATCTGTGACATCAGAGAGCGCACCATGGGTCTGTGCTCTTCCAACTGGAAGGATCTCGTCCATGAAATGTGAGGCAACATTCTATCAGCAAATCTTACCTTTTCTAGCTTGCCAACCCATACCCTTTGTTGTAGTAGCATTTGTCGTGCGGTGCTTTAACTATGTCGTGTTTAATTATTTCAGTTATGCAAAAATGTATTGTTCAATAGGGCTATGTGATGTTTAAGTATGAATTGTCCACTTCAGTTTCACGTTTCACGAATGGAAATATTTGGTTGTTTATAATGAGTGCCTTGTTTATCTGTATTTGGTTGTTAGGTTGGTTAGAGTGAACATTTTCCAGTTATCGAGAAGATGCCTTGTTTATATGTATTTGGTTCTTAGTTTGGTTGCAGTGAGCATTTGTCCAGTTATCAAGAAGATGCCTTGTTTACCTGTATTTGGTTATTAGGTTGCTTTTTTAGCATTTGTCTAGTTATCAAGTAGATGTCTTGTTTATCTGTATCTGCTTGTTAGGTTGGTTGCAGTGAGCATTTGTCCAGTTTTCAAGCATATGCGCTGTTTATCTGTATTTGCTTGTTAGGTTGGTTGCGATGAGACTCTGTCCAGTTTTCAATGGCTATATTTGGTTGTTATACTGGTCATTTATGCCTTGTTTATTTCAGTCATTCACAATGTGTTGTTCATTATGTGCAAGTCAGAACCGTGCTGGTCGACTACATCAATACCAGTTTGAATGGCTATATTTGGTTCCAGTTATTCCTGGTGTAGTTAACACATGCCATTTATTTTAGTTTTACACATTTATCCAGTGTGGTGTTTAAGAATTACCTACGTTCTATTCATTTTCAACAATACCAGTTTGAATTGCAATATTTGATGGTTGTTAAGCCTGTTGTCGGTAACATTACCTTCCATTTTATAGCTGCTTTAACAACATACTGAAACCAACATATTCAAGCTATCATTTGGAGATGATGTTGTTTACCTTTGCTATATTTGTTTGAAGTTAAGGTTGTTGTACTTATCATGCCTTTCCACTACTTATGCAGGACAACAACGGGAGTGGCCACCATTTTCTACCGAGGTTAGATTCATCCCTTGGCTTGTACTCCCCTCGTCGTTCCATAATGTAGTGCATATAGATCCAGTCCTGGACACTTGTTCGCTTCTAATATTGACTTGTTGCTTGTAGGTACATATGCCCTTGGCAAGGATCCACGCATCGACCCTTTTACGTATGGGGCAATGAGATATTCACGAACAAGCATCAAGTGAGGAAACTAATAAGGATTATTAGAAAAAAGATACGAATGGTGGCAAGCAAATTATTTGTTTATGCTCTATCCAACACAACAGTGAGCTGTAAGATGGTAACTACAAACTCTGCAGCCTTCTCTTTTTACTGCCCATAATGAGTTGTTAGACAAAAATGTCTGAATCTTTTTCGTTCGCAGTGGTTCCTGAAGCAGTTCACTCAAGATTACCTCGCAAAGTACATGATTGGTGGACACACAATGAAGGTTAAAGTTTTTCATCTACACTATAATGAGCATCAAGAATTCGTAATGAAGACAGTGAAGGATGGACGGGCAGCCATCACAAGGGGTTGGCCTAGAGTTGTGCGCGCATTACGCATGGAGGAGTGCACAATATGGGCATTCTGCTTCACCTTCTCCATGGACCAGAATGTCTTTCGCCTCTCTCTTTACAGTCTTTAGTACAACTGTGGTTCATCATTCTTTACTTGGTGCTTCTGTAGTTCTTCAGTATATGTACCTGTGCATCGAATTATGCATTCGTGGTTGAACCTATATTAGTAATAAACTGAAGGAAATATGCCTTAGAGGCAATAATAAAGTTATTATTTATTTCCTTATATCATGATAAATGTTTATTATTCATGCTAGATTTGTATTAACCGGAAACATAATACATGTGTGAATACATAGAGAAACAGAGTGTCACTAGTATGCCTCTACTTGACTAGCTCGTTAATCAAAGATGGTTATGTTTCCTAACCATATACATGAGTTGTCATTTGATAAACGGGGTCACTGTTATTGCTTTCTTCATGACTTATACATGTTCCTATGACTATGAGATTATGCAACTTGCAATTACCGGAGGAACACTTTGTGTGCAACCAAACGTCACAACGTAACTGGGTGATTATAAAGGTGCTCTGCAGGTGTCTCCGACGGTACTTGTTGAGTTGGCATAGATTGAGATTAGGATTTGTCACTCTGATTGTCGGAGAGGTATCTTTGGGCCCTCTCGGTAATGCACATCACTATAAGCCTTGAAAGCAATGCAACTAATGAGTTAGCTGCGGGATAATGCATTACGGAAACGAGTAAAGAGACTTTCTGGTAACGAGATTGAACTAGGTATTGAGGTACCGACGATCGAATCTCAGGCAAGTAACATACCGATGACAAAGGAAACAACATATGTTGTTATGCGGTTTGACCGATAAAGATCTTCATAGAATATGTGGGAGCCAATATGAGCATCCAGGTTCCACTATTGGTTATTGACCGGAGACGTGTCTTGGTCATGTCTACATAGTTCTCGAACCCGTAGGGTCCGCATGCTTAAAGTTCGGTGACGATCGGAATTATGAGTTTTTGTGTTTTGATGTACCGAAGGTAGTTCGGAATCCCGGATATGATCACGAACATGACGAGGAGTCTCGAAATGGTCGAGACGTAAAGATCGATATATTGGACGACTATGTTCGGACACCGGAAAGGTTCCGAAAGGTTCCGGACATATACCGGAGTACCGGGGGTTACCGGACCCCCTCGGGGGGCTTAATGGGCCTACATAGGCTTTAGTGGAAATAGAGGGCAGCAAGGGGAGTGTGGGGCACACCCCCCCCCAAGGCCCAAACCGAATTGGTTTAGGGCAAGGGGGCCGGCCCCCTCTTTCCTTCTCCTCCTCTCCCTTTCCTCCCCCCTCTCCTACTCCTACTAGGAAAAGGAGGAGTCCTACTCCTAGTGGGAGTAGGACTCCCCCTCTTGGCGCGCCTCTCCCTGGCCGGCCGCCTCCTCCCCTTGCTCCTTTATATACGGGGGCAGGGGCACCCCATAGACACAACAATTGATGATTGATCTCTTAGCCGTGTGCGGTGCCCCCCTCCACCATAATCCGCCTCGATCATATCGTAGCGGTGCTTAGGCAAAGCCCTGCGTCGGTAGCATCATCATCACCGTCACCACGCCATCGTGCTGACGAAACTCTCCTGTGAAGCTTTGCTGGATCGGAGCTCGCGGTATGTCATCGAGTTGAACGTGTGCAGAACTCGGAGGTGTCGTGTGTTCGGTACTTGGATCGGTCGGATCGTGAAGACATACGACTACATCAACCGTGTTGTGCTAACGCTTCCGCATTCGGTCTACGAGGGTACGTAGACACACTCTCCCCTCTCATTGCCATGCATCACCATGATCCTGTGTGTGCGTAGGATTTTTTTTGAAATTACTACGTTCCCCAACAGTGGCATCCGAGCCAGGTTTGTGCGTAGATGTTATATGCACGAGTAGAACACAAGTGAGTTTTGGGCGATACAAGTCATACTGCTTACCAGCATGTCATACTTTGGTTCGGCGGTATTGTTGGATGAAGAGGCCTGGACCAACATTACGCGTACGCTTACGCGAGACTGGTTCTACCAATGTGCTTTGCACACAGGTGGCTGGCGGGTGTCAGTTTCTCCAACTTTAGTTGAACTAAGTGTGGCTACGCCCGGTCCTTGCGAAGGTTAAAACAGCACTATCTTGACGAACTATCATTGTGGTTTTGATGCGTAGGTAAGAACGGTTCTTGCTCAGCCCGTAGCAGCCACGTGAAACTTGCAACAACAAAGTAGAGGACGTCTAACTTGTTTTTGCAGGGCATGTTGTGATGTGATATGGTCAAGATATGATGCTATATTTATTGTATGAGATGATCATGTTTTGTAACAGAGTTATCAGCAACTGGTAGGAGCCATATGGTTGTCGCTTTATTGTTTGCAATGCAATCGCCCTGTAATTGCTTTACTTTATCACTAAGCGGTAGCGATAGTTGTAGAAGCAATAGTTGGCGAGACGACAACGATGCTACGATAGAGATCAAGGTGTGGCGCCGGTGACGGTGCTGATCATGAGGGTGCTTTGGAGATGGAGATCAAAGGCACAAGATGACGATGGCCATATCATATCACTTATACTGATTGCATGTGGTGGTTATCCTTTATGCATCTTATTCTGCTTTGTTTGACGGTAGCATTATAAGATGATCTCTCACTAAATTTCAAGGTAAAAGTGTTCTCCCTGAGTATGCACCGTTGCCAAAGTTCATCGTGCCGAGACACCACGTGATGATCGGGTGTGATAAGCTCAACGTTCATCTACAACGGGTGTAAGATAGTTTTACACGCGCAGAATACTCGGGTTAAACTTGACGAGCCTAGCATATGCAGATATGGCCTCGGAACACTGAGACCAAAAGGTCGAGCGTGAATCATATAGTAGATATGATCAACATAGTGATGTTCACCATTGAAAACTACTCCATTTCACGTGATGATCTGTTATGGTTTAGTTGATATGGATCACGTGATCATTTAGATGACTAGAGGGATGTCTATCTAAGTGGGAGTTCTTAAGTAATATGATTAATTGAACTTTAATTTATCATGAACTTAGTCCTGATAGTATTTGCATAACTATGTTGTAGATCAATAGCTCGCGATGTAGCTCCCCGTTTATTTTTGATATGTTCCTCGAGAAAAACTAAGTTGAAAGATGTTAGTAGCAATGAAGCGGATTGGATCCATGATCTGAGGATTATCCTCGTTGCTGCACAGAAGAATTATGTCCTTGATGCACCGCTAGGTGACAGACCCATTGCAGGAGCAGATGCAAACGTTATGAACGTTTGGCGAGCTCGATATGATGACTACTTGATAGTTTAGTGCACCATGTTTTACGTCTTAGAATAGGGGCTTCAAATATGTTTTGAACGCCACGGAGCATATGAGATGTTCCAAGAGTTGAAATTAGTATTTCAGACTCATGCCCATGTCGAAAGGTACGAGACCTTTGACAAGCACTTTGCCTACAAGATGGAGGAGAATAGCTTAGCTTGGGAGCATATGCTCAGAATGTCTGAGTACTACAATCACTTGAATCAAGTGGGAGTTAATCTTCCAGATAAGATAGTGATTGACAGAGTTCTCTAGTCACTATCACCAAGTTACTGGAACTTCGTGATAAACTATAATATGCAAGGGATAACGGAAACGATTCCCAAGCTCTTCGTGATGCTGAAATCGACGAAGGTAGAAATCAAGAAAAAGCATCAAGTGTTGATGGTTGACAAGACCACTAGTTTCAATAAAAGGGCAAAGGGAAGAAGGGGAACTTCAAGAAGAATGACAAGCAAGTTGCTGATCAAGAGAAGAAGCCCAAGTCTAGACCTAAGCCTGAGACTAAATGCTTCTACTGCAAAGGACTGGTCACTGGAAGCAGAAATGCCCCAAGTATTTGGCGGATAAGAAGGATGGCAAAGTGAACAAATGTATATTTGATATACATGTTATTGATGTGTACTTTACTAGTGTTTATAGCAACCCCTCAGTATTTGATACTAGTTTAGTTGTTGAGATTAGTAACTCGAAACAGGAGTTGCAGAGTGAACAGAGACTAGTTTAGGGTGAAGTGACGATGTGTGTTGGAAGTTGTTCCAAGATTGATATGATCATCATCACACACTCCCTATACTATCGGGATTAGTGTTGAACCTAAAATAAATGTTATTTGGTGTTTGCGTTGAGCATAATATGATTGGATCATGTTTATTGCAATACGGTTATTCATTTAAGTCAAAGAATAATTGTTATTCTGTTTACATGAATAAAACCTTCTGTGGTCATACACCCAAGGTGAATGGTTTATTGAATCTCGGTCATAGTGATACACATATTTATAATATTGAAGCCAAAAGATGCAAAGTTAATAATGATAGTGCAACTTATTTGTGGCACTGCCGTTTAGGTCATATTGGTGTAAAGCGCATGAAGAAACTCCATGCTGATGGGCTTTTGGAATCACTTGATTATGAATCACTTGATGCTTGCGAACCATGCCTCATGGGCAAGATGACTAAGACTCCGTTCTCCGGAACAATGGAGCGAGCAACTAACTTATTGGAAATAATACATACTGATGTATGCGGTTCAATGAGTGTAGAGGCTCGCGGCGGGTATCGTTATTTTCCGACCTTCACAGATGATTTGAGCAGATATGGGTATATCTACTTGATGAAACATACGTCTGAAACATTTGAAAAGTACAAAGAATTTTAGAGTGAAGTGGAAAATCATCATAACAAGAAAATAAAGTTTCTACGATCTGATCGTGGAGGAGAATATTTGAGTTATGAGTTTGGTCTTCATTTGAAACAACGTGGAATAGTTTCGCAACTCACGCCACCTGGAACACCACAACGTAATGGTGTGTCCGAACGTCATAACCGTACTTTAGTAGATATGGTGCAATCTATGATGTCTCTTACCGATTTATCACTATCGTTTTGAGGTTATGCATTAGAGACAACTGCATTCACGTTAAATTGGGCACCATCTAAATCCGTTGAGATGACACCGTGTGAACTATTGTTTGGCAAGAAACCAAAGTTGTCATTTATTAAAGTTTGGGGTTGCGATGCTTATGTGAAAAAGTTTCAAACTAATAATCTCAAACCCAAATTGGAGTAGTGCGTCTTCATATGATACCCAAAAGAAACTGTTGGGTACACCTTCTATCACAGATCCGAAAGGCAAGATATTTTGTTGCTAAGAATGGATCCTTTCTAGAGAAGGAGTTTCTCTCGAAAGAAGTGAGTGGGAGGAAAGTAGAACTTGATAAGGTAACTATACCTTCTCCCGAATTGGAAAGTAGTTCATCACAGAAATTAGTCCCGGTGATTCCTACACCAATTAGTGAGGAAGCTAATGATGATGATCATGAAACTTCAGATCAAGTTACTACCGAACCTTGTAGGTCAACCAGTGTACGGTCCGCACCAGAGTGGTACGGTAATCCTGTTCTGGAAGTCATGTTACTAGACCATGACGAACCTACAAACTATGAGGAAGCGATGATGAGCCTAGATTCCGCAAAATGGCTTGAGGCCACGAAATCTGAGATGGGACCCATGTATGAGAACAAAGTATGGACTTTGATTGACTTGCCCGATAATCGGTGAGTCATTGAGAATAAATGGATCTTCAAGAGGAAGATGGACGCTGATAGTAGTGTTACTATCTACAAAGCTCAAATTGTCGCAAAAATGTTTTCGACAAGATCAAGATGTTGACTACGATGAGATTTTCTCACTCGTATCGATGCTTAAAAGTCTGTCTAAATCATGTTAGCAGTTGCCGCATTTGATGAAATCTGGCAAATGGATGTAAAAACTGCATTCCTTAATGTATTTCTTAAAGAAGAGTTGTACATGATGCAACCAGAAGGTTTGTCGATCCTAAAGGTGCTAACAAAGTGAGCAAGCTCCAGCGATCCATCTATGGACTGGTGCAAGTATCTCGGAGTTGGAATATATGCTTTGATAAAGTGATCAATGCATATGGTTTTATACATACTTGCGATGAAGCCTATATTTACAAGAAAGTGAGTGGGAGCACTACAACATTTCTGATAAGTATATGTGAATGACATATTGTTGATCGGAAATAATGTAGACTTTTCTGGAAAGCATAAAGGAGTGTTTGAAAGGAGTTTTTCAAAGAAAGACCTCAGTGAAGCTACTTACATATTAAGCATCAAGATCTATAGAGATAGATCAAGACGCTTGATATATTTTCAAATAGTACATACCTTGACAAGATTTTGAAATAGTTCAAAATAGAATAGTCAAAGAAGGAGTTCTTGCGTGTGTTGCAAGGTGTGAAGTTGAGTAAAGACTCAAAATCCGACCATGACGGAAAATAGAAAGAGAATGAAAAGTCATTCCCTATGCCTCAGTCATAGGTTCTATAAAATATGCTATGTTGTTTACCAGTCCTATTGTATACCTTAGCATCTTTCTGGCAAGGGAGTACAATAGTGATCTAGGAGTAGATCACTAGACAACGGTCAAAATTATCCTTAGAGGACTAAGGAAGTATTTCTCAGTTATGGAGGTGATAAAAGAGTTCGTCGTAAAGAGTTACGTCGATGCAAGCTTTTTACATCGATCTAGATGACTCTAAGTCTCGATCTGGATACATACTGAAAGTGGGAGAAATTAGCTAGAGTAGCTCCATGCAGAGCATTGTAGACATAGAAATTTGCGAAATACATACGGATCTGAATGTTGCAGACCCGTAGACTAAACTTCTCTCACAAGCAAAACATGATCACTCTTTGGGTGTTAATCACATAGCGATGTGAACTAGATTATTGACTCTAGTAAACCCTTTGGGTACTAGTCACATGGAGATGTGAACTAATCACATAAAGATGTGAATTAGATTATTGACTCTAGTGCAAGTGGGAGACTGAAGGAAATATGACCTAGAGGCAATAATAAAGTTATTATTTATTTCCTTATATCATGATAAATGTTTATTATTCATGCTAGAATTTTATTAATCAGAAACATAATACATGTGTGAATACATAGACAAACAGAGTGTCACTAGTATGCCTCTACTTGACTAGCTCGTTAATCAAAGATGGTTATGTTTCCTAACCATAGACATGAGTTGTCATTTGATAAACAAGATCACATCATTAGGAGAATGATGTGATTGACTTGACCCATTCCATTAGCTTAGCACTTGATCGTTTTAGTTTATTGCTATTGCTTTCTTCATGACTTATACATGTTCCTTATGCAACTCCCAATTACCGGAGGAACACTTTGTGTGCTACCAAACGTCGCAACGTAACTAGGTGATTATAAAGGTGCTCCATAGGTGTCTCCGATGGTACTTGTTGAGTTGGCATAGATCGACATTAGGATTTGTCACTCCGATTGTCGGAGAGGTATCTCTGGGCCCTCTCAGTAATGCACATCACTATAAGCCTTGCAAGCAATGCAACTAATGAGTTAGTTGCGGGATAATGCATTATGGAAACGAGTAAAGAGACTTGTCGGTAACGAGATTGAACTAGGTATTGAGATACCGAATGTCGGTGTACAAAAAGAGGGGTACACTTTTCGTACCCCTATAACTGTGCATGGGCAGTCTGAGCCACGGGCACCGCCACACCAAGAAAGGCAAGGGAGGTGAGCCAGGGTAAGACCGAAGCTCAAGAGAACTACGACGCCAAGGCCAAGACCACGAAGAGCAAAGGGGACGAAGCGGACTCCCCCGGCAAGATCCTTGCCGGGAGACAGTTCTAGCAGCCCCGGCAAGACCCTTGCCGCGGCGACTCGTCCCGCGCCTACGGAGCAAATCACCCTTGAGTCCACTGCCCCCAAAGGGCAAGGATTCGGGAGACATCCCCGTGGCGACATGCAGATCTTTGTGAAGACATTCAAGATCAGGTAAGCACTAAGGAGACGACAACCCTTGGCGGGATCCCAGCCGAGGAAGACCACAAGGCCCCCGGCAAGCGCCTTGCCGGGGATGACAGCAGGTGCCCCGGCAAGACCCTTGCCGGGGCCCCGGCAAGGCCCTTACCGAGGACACCCGCAAGGCCACCATCAGGCCCACGCCGACTAAACCTCCACCACCGTTCGCATGCAGCTGCCGACCCAACCAGCTGGGCAGGCACCTGCCTGGGAGCATGCAGATCTCCGTGAAGACCCACCACTGCGCCACCTCAGCTGCCTGCCTACCTACATGGCATCGCAGGCGTCGTTGGCCAGGGCGCGTGTCGACACAAGAAGGAGCAGCGACGGACGAGACAGGTTTCTCCCCGTCCCTGATAAAGCAAGGACACCTAAGCAAGACGCATTAAATGTGCCTTGTCATGTAATGTGAGGGATAACCTCGCATCACTGTACCCTTTCCACCTCCTGTGTGCCACTGTGGCAACCCCTTTCTTCTATAAAAGGAGGCCCGAGGCGACCAGGAGAAGGATTCGGATTTTTGGAGCTCCTCACGCCCCATAGCTATCTCAAGAACACAGATATACAATCCACCAAAGCAGGAGTAGGGTTTTATGCATCCTCACGGCCCGAACCTGGATAAACGAACCGTGTGCTACCTGTTAGATCCGCTCTTCTCATGACCCCGTGCCCCGCTAACCATAGTAGGGATTCTTGTGATCCCATAGGTGTCGTTCCCACCGACATCTCTGGCGCGCCAGGTAGGGGCCGCAGTTGTGAGAATCGACTCTAGCAATCGGCCCAGCACTCCTTCGTCTTCGTGGCTCTTGGAGAGGGAAGGAGGCCGGAAGATCAGCGCTCGAGCGACTACAAACAGAAGCTAAGTTGCACTGAACCCTTATTTGTTCTATCCTTCTTATATGAGGTTATTCCCCCCGGAGATGTCACGCCTTTGTATGAGAAACCTGCACGCCAGGGGGCTCTCCCATGATCGGCAACGCCCTTGCCCTGTTTCGAGTCCGCTCAATAGCTCAAGCGGCTGCGTTGAGAATGGCAGAGTAGCCTTCCGCGATCAACAACGCTCTCGATTCTGACTCGAGTCAAGCTCGATAGTTCGAGCGGCCGCGTTCAGAATGGAAAGGTGGCTCGTCCAGCGGCATGCGTACCCGGCAGGCCCATGGGGATCCGTCCCCAAAACCCTACTAGGGGCTTCCGCGCCGGCGAGCCTGCCCAATCGACGTAGGGCGCGCATACAAAGAGGAATTGAACGGGGAAATAACGTGCATGAAATTAAGAGTACTGCAAAGTTATATTACATCACATCATTGTTGTGGTTCTAACTAAAGATGAAATTTGTCCTGGTCGTGAACCTACAGCGGCGGTGAAGAACGGGATGCCTAATCCCGGCGCTGGCCTTCCACCCTCTTGATTTCGTTGATGCTGCTGATGACGGGCTTGATGCGCTCCTTGAGCACCGTGAGGTTAGTACCATCTGGCAAGCTATCCATTGCGGCATTGAAGTCGAGGTCGGGATTCCAGTACGCCATCTTGGTGAGGACCTTGGTCATGACCCCCCGGCAAAGTCACCGGGCTTCCCCGGCCAACATGGCCGCTCAGTTGGAGTGAAGATAAGCCAAGGCTCCAAGGACGCCCTCGAAGAACAGGGTCAGCTTGGTGTTGACGGTCCCGCTGCGCTTAGGGGCGTACCTCATGTTTGGCATCCCCATGGTGTCCAACTGCAAGGTGACCCTGCCGGCGACGTCCTCCAGATGGCTGATCCATCTGTTCTCGCCCGCCACATAATCCTGGTGGGAGGCGGCCTCGTTTGCCCGCAGCTGCTTCTCCTCCTCCAGACTCCTGGTCAAGGTCTCCTCCCAAGCCCTGCTCTCTGACAACATCTTCTCGAGATCCTCCAGCTTCAGCTTGAGATCTCTGACGAAATTTTGCACTTCGGAGAGCTCCCCAGCCCTGCTGATGACCGCTCCTTGCGCCTCCACCAAGGCGCTGTTGAGCGTGCTCTTCTCGTTGGACAGCTTGAGGGCCTGCTCCTTCAGCTCGTCATGCGCCACCTCCAACTCCCTTACTTTGCCGGCATGGGCCAGAGCCTGGGCATCGAGTGCCTCCTTGTGCCTCTGCTCCAGCTCGTGAGTCCGCCGCGCAACAAGGGCCTCGAGCTCCTCATCCTTGCCACGGAGCGCTGCGGCAAGCTTCGCCTCACGCACGGTGAGGTCCTCTTCCAGGGAATCCAGTGCGGCTTGATGCTGGTTCCGGACGGCCTCGACCGCAGCCGCCAAGTTCGTCGCCTTTTCCTGGGCCTTCTTGATGTCAGCCATCTTCATGGTGAGCTCGACATTGCGCTTGGCCAATTCCTCCTGAAAGGCCCTCTGCTCCTCGCGAGTCTGGTGGAACCAGGTCTGCGTCTCAGCAACGCGCGCCTTGAAATCCACCTCCGCCTGGTCCACTGTTGCCGTCCTGGACTTAACCTTGTCCAGATGGACACGGTAGAGCGCCTGGAGTTTTTGGAAGTTGTCCCCCATAGCGCGGAAAAGCTGCTCTTCTGGAGAACCATCACCGCCAATGCCCGGCTCATTGACAACCTCGAGCCCGGTGGCGGCAAGCACCTCACCGTCAAAGACTTCCCCTTCGGCGGGCGCCCGGGAACTTGACGCCCCTAGGAGATGGACGAAAAGATCGTCGCCCACCTTCAGATATCTGCCGGGGACCGAGGTTGAGGAGGAGGGAGGCTGATCATCAACCACCTCTTCCTCGGCAGTGGCCTTGCCGGCTTCCCCGGCAGGCCCACTGTTGGCGCCCTCGGCAGAAGCCTCGCCGGTCACCTTGGCGGCCCCCGCAACGGTGTCCTCGGCAGCATCCTTGGCGGCCTCATCAGCAGCGACCTCGTCAGCATCCCTGGCGGCCTCCTCAGCAATGTTCCCAACAACAGTATCCACGTCCTCCATACCTATTGAAGGAGGGCCTGGGTAGTAATGGGAGCATTGAAGCCAAGAAAAAGAATAAGGGAAAAACAGAGACGGAGGACAGGCGACTCGCCAGTGCCAGGCTGTGAAGTAGAAGTCCCCTCCCCGCCAGCATCCGGCACCGTGGCAGAGTCACCAGCGCCCAAGTTCCCCTCTTCCTCCATGGGTGTGGGCTCTGTGCTTGATACCCTTGCCGGGGACGCCCCTCACGGCGGCATAGTTGATGGGGGTGGTGTGTTGGGGGTAGCCCTCTACGGCTCCTCCTGCTGCCACTCCCCTCCTGCAAACCCGACAAGGTCAACACCATAGCATCGAACGCCTACCACATGTCGAATAAGAGGAGGGTGACGAATTTACGTTGGGGGCTGTGCCGGGGGCTGCTGTCCGGGCTGCTCAACATCACCAGTGGTGTCTTTGAAGCCCCAGCTGGGGGCTGACTGCTCGCCGAGGCCTTCGCCCACTTCACCCTCTGGGCCAACGTCTCTGCATCCCTGCAAAAGCAAAAACGGATCAAGATGAGTGACTTAATTCAGAGGAATGGAAATGGCAGTAAGGGACGGAGTACTTACTCGTCATCCACCTCCTCCTCTTCCACCACTTTCCTTTTCCTCTTCGGGCTGAGAGGCCCGAGATCAAAAGTGACCTCCGCGTCAACATCCGAGTTGACATCTGCCGGAGGAGGCGAAGACGGCGGGGTTTGTGCGCACCCATATGAGGAAGGGGTTGTTGTCTTCTTCTTCTCAGCGGCCTTCGTCAGCCTCTTGGCTGCCGTGGCCCTCGTGTGATGCCCAGACCCCTCCAGGGTCAATTGAGGCCGTGTAGCCCTACCGGGCCGGACCGGCTCGCCGGAGCCAACCCGTCGCAGGATTCGCCCTCTTCCCCTGGTTGGCGTCAAGCCCGCCGCCACGTCCTCCTCCGATGACGACTCGTCGGCCGCGTCTTCGATGAGCGGAGCTCCAGTGTCGGCGCTGCTGACCTCCCCGGAGGCCGCCACCCACCGGGTGAGCTCCTCTTCCTCCGCAGCCGTTGTGGCCTTGTCCTCCACACCCCCGGCGCTGCCGGCCTCCATGGCAAGCTGTGCCTCCCTCGCCCTAGTGGCGATGTAGTCCAGCTCTGCCTGGGTGGTGTCCATGACAAGCCACCGCTCGGTGTCAGCATTGACATATACCTTAATCAGGGTGTCAAAGAATTGCTGCACATCAGCATCCTTCGGCTCCTTCCAGCTCAGGACAGGGCCGTGCGCGTTACAGTCCGGAATCATAGCAATGATCTCGGACCGACGTGAATTGTTGCACAACGGGACCACCCCCGCTGGCAGCTTGAAAAACGGCCCCTTGAGGGCCTTGCCAACCTTTTCCGCAGCCCTCGCGGCCTTGCCGGTCCGTTCGACCTCGCCATCGCGACCCACATCAAGCTGGAAAAGCCGCTGGCAGAAGTGGGCATGCGCCAGCACTGTGAAGTTGTGATCGAGGCCGGGGCAGAGTCGCATAATGTCAGCCGGATTCGTAAAGAGCCAAGCTGGCCTCCCCTTGTTGTGCAACAGGGCGATCTGGTGGCGAATGAAGTCCGCCATGGACTGGCGGCACTCGGCGGACCTTGCAGAATTCCGGCGGGTTTTCATCCTCAATCCAGCACCACCGGCCACGCCATTCCTCCCACCTCTCCTTCGCGGCACCGTCCAGGTACGCCCCCTTGGATCTTGGGATCCAGGTGACGCAACCAGAGACGACACCTCCCGGCTGGATCTGAGGGAAGAAATAATGGCGGAAGAGCGCCGTGTTGGGCTGCACCCCGGCAAAGCCTTCGCAAAGATGCGCGAAGAAAGCCATGCACGCCACCGCATTCGGAGTAAAATCCAAGAGGCGAAAGCCGAAGGTGTGCATAATGTTGCAGAAGAAATCAGAGAAAGGGGGGCATAACCCGCAAGAAAGATAATCGATGAAAAAGGGATACAGATTTGGAGCAGGATCGGCGCAAGCAGCAGGAATGACGCGCGTCGCCAGGTGTCCTGAATTCTCTCCCCCCGTCTTCGCTCCCCATAGGGGCCTGAAGGAGGCCCGGAGCTCTTGAACATCAACCGTCGAGGGGAAGAAAAAGGCGGACTTCGTCCGGTCCCCCGACAGCGCGCTCTCCGGCGGCTCCACAGTCCCAGCGCCCTTAGCCACCCCCTTGCCCTTGACGGATTTGGGCGCCATGGCGACCAAGAAGTTTAGAGGGATGAGGAAGGGGGATGGCGAAGCAACGGCGGCGGGCGACGGCGGAAGCTTAGGAAGGAAGGAAGAGAGGAAACGGCGGCTCTGAGATTGGAAAAGACACGAGGAAAGAGGAGAAAGTGAGCAGCGCACCCGCGGTTATTCCTTTCTTATGGGGGAAAACATGGGCCGTCTCCTTTCACATTAACTATGGTGTGACGCATGCCCGCGGGAACCAACCCCACGCATGCTGCCCACGTCACACGCGCCTCCACACGCCGCGCCACGCGCGGGAGTCGTGGGAAGCGCAGCGCGCGAAGAACCTTACCGCGGTAAAAACCGCCCCGCCTGCCCGCACACCGTTTTTGGGCCTAGCCCAACAACGTGTTGTGCTTATGTGTGGCCCAGGCCCGGGGGCTCCTATCGGTGTACAAAAAGAGGGGTACACCTTGTGTACCCCTATAACTGTGCACGGGCAGTCTGAGCCACGGGCACTGCCACACCAAGCAAGGCAAGGGAGGTGAGCCAGGGTAAGACCGAAGCTCAAGAGAACTACGACGCCAAGGCCAAGACCATGAAGAGCAAAGGGGACGAAGCGGACTCCCCCGGCAAGATCCTTGCCGGGAGACAGTTCTAGCAGCCCCGGCAAGACCCTTGTCGCGGCGACTCGTCCCGCGCCTACGGAGCAAATCACCCTTGAGTCCACTGCCCCCAAAGGGCAAGGATTCGGGAGACATCCCCGTGGCGACATGCAGATCTTTGTGAAGACATTCAAGATCGGGTACGCACTAAGGAGACGACAACCCTTGGCGGGATCCCAGCCGAGGAAGACCACAAGGCCCCCGGCAAGCGCCTTGCCGGGGATGACAGCAGGCGCCCCGGCAAGACCCTTGCCGGGGCCCCGGCAAGGCCCTTACCGAGGACACCCGCAGGGCCACCATCAGGCCCACGCCGACTAAACCTCCACCGGCGTTCGCATGCAGCTGCCGACCCAACCAGCTGGGCAGGCACCTGTGTGGTGGCATGCGGATCTCCGTGAAGACCCACCACTGCGCCACCTCAGCTGCCTGCCTACCTACGTGGCAACGCAGGCATCGCTGGCCAGGGCGCGTGTCGACACAAGAAGGAGCGGCGACGGACGAGACATGTTTCTTCCCCGTCCCCGATAAAGCAAGGACACCTAAGCAAGACGCACTAAATGCGCCTTGTCATGTAATGTGAGGGATAACCTCGCATCACTGTACCCTTTCCACCTCCTGTGTGCCACTGTGGCAACCCCTTTCTTCTATAAAAGGAGGCCTGAGGCGACCAGGAGAAGGATTCGGCTTTCTGGAGCTCCTCACGCCCCATAGCTAGCTCAAGAACACAGATATACAATCCACCAAAGCAGGAGTAGGGTTTTACGCATCCTCGTGGCCCGAACCTGGATAAACGAACCGTGTGCTACTTGTTAGATCCGCTCTTCTCATGACCCCACGCCCCGCTAACCATAGTAGGGATTCTTGTGATCCCATAGGTGTCGTTCCCACCGACACCGACGATCGAATCTCGGGCAAGTAACATATTGATGACAAAGGGAACAATGTATGTTGTTATGCGGTTTGACCGATAAAGATCTTCGCAGAATATGTGGGAGCCAATATGAGCATCCAGGTTCCGCTATTGGTTATTTACCGGAGACGTGTCTCGGTCATGTCTACATAGTTCTCGAACCCGTAGGGTCCGCACGCTTAAAGTTCGGTGACGATCGGTATTATGAGTTTTTGTGTTTTGATGTACCGAAGGTAGTTTGGAGTCATGGATATGATCACGGACATGACGAGGAGTCTCGAAATGGTCGAGACGTAAAGATCGATATATTGGACGACTATGTTCGGACACCGGAAAGGTTTTGAAAGGTTCCGGACATATACCGGAGTACCGGGGGTTACCGGAACCCCCCGGGGGGCTTAATGGGCCTACATGGGCCTTAGTGGAAATAGAGGGCAGCAAGGGGAGTGTGGGGCGCCCCCCCCCCCAAGGCACAAACCGAATTGGTTTAGGGCAAGCGGGGCGGGTCCCTCTTTCCTTCTCCTCCTCTCCCTTTCCTTCCCCCTCTCCTACTCCTATTAGGAAAAGGAGGAGTCCTACTCCTAGTGGGACTAGGACTCCCCCTCTTGGCGCACCTCTCCCTGGCCGGCCGCCTCCTCCCCTTGCTTCTTTATATACGGGGGCAGGGGGCACCCCATAGACACAACAATTGATCAGTGATCTCTTAGCCGTGTTCGGTTCCCCCCTCCACCATAATCCACCTCGTGCTTAGGCGAAGCCTTGCGTCGGTAGCATCATCATCACCGTCACCACGCCGTCGTGCTGACGAAACTCTCATGTGAAGCTTTGCTGGATCAGAGCTCGCGGGACGTCATCGAGTTGAACGTGTGCAGAACTCGAAGGTGTCGTGCGTTCGGTACTTGGATGGGTCGGATCGTGAAGACGTACGACTACATCAACCACATTGTTCTAACGCTTCCGCATTTGGTCTACGAGGGTACGTAGACACACTCTCCCCTCTCGTTGCTATGCATCACCATGATCCTATGTGTGCGGTGGAATTTTTTGAAATTACTACGTTCCCCAACATAAACATGGTTGGATATGAAATAAGTGATTGCCTACTTTCAAATTCAAAACATGTGATTTTCAAATTAGGGATTAATTAGGGATTAATTGGGGATTACACTACACACAGTTTGCGAAACCGAAACGTCTGCAATATACATGGAGATCATAAACGTTTCTAGGTCCACTACGTGTGCGATCAATCTCCAGTGCACACACAACATCCTCTTGAAAACTGTTTGCGTTAGGCCACCTTGCGCAAACATTTACCACATAAAAATTGTGTGTGATGGACAGCCTTTGCCACACAGTTTCTTCTACAGACCGTGTGTGATGCATTCAATAACGCAGACGATAAAATTGTTAATATCGTGTGTAATGGGAACGCTATCACAAATGATTTAATGGAGAAAATTGTGTGTGATGTACCTGTGAACATAAACTTTTTCCTTGGAGCGAGTGTGTGGGATGTACATACGAACGGAAACATTTAGCGGGGACTGACTGTGTGGGATGTACTTGCGACCGGAAACAATTTCGCTTGTATAATTATATTTTTTAGCTCTACTATACATATTTCCGTATTTGAGCGCTTGCCAGTCGCACACGACCTCATTTTGCCGAGCGTGTATGCCAGGAGGGTATATCCCTGACAGTTCCAAATGCCGTCACAGAAAGGGGTTAAAAACCATTTGTGTAGCACCGACGCGTACCAGTGTCTCCTCGATGTTCTTGGAGATCTATTCGATGTAATACTCTTTTGCAGTGTGTTTGCCATTATCCGATGAATTGTGGATTTATGATCAGCTTATCTATGAATATTCTTTGAATCTCCTTTGAATTCATTTATGCATGATTTGATATCTTTGTAATTCCCTTCGAACTATTGGTTTGGTTTGGTCAACTAGATTGTTTTTTCTTGCAATGGGAGAAGTGCTTAGCTTTGTGTTCAATCTTGCGGTGTCCTTTCCGAGTGACAGTAGCGGCAGCAAGGCACGTATTGTATTGTTGCCATCGAGCATAAAAGATGGGGTTTTATCATATTGCTTGAGTTAATTCCTTTACATCATGTCATCTTACTTAATGCATTACTCAGTTATTTATGAACATAATACTCTAGATGCATGCTGGATAGAGGTCGATGTGTGGAGTAATAATAGTAGATGCAGAATCGTTTCGGTCTACTTGGCACAGACATGATGCCTATATTCATGATCATTTCCTTAGATATTGTCATAAGTTTGGGATTTTCTATCAATTGCTCGGCAGTAATTTGTTCACCCACCGTATTATTTTCTATCTTGAGAGAAGCCTCTAGTGAAACCTATGGCCCCCAGGTCTATTTTCCATCATATAAGTTTCTAGTTTCCATCATATAAGTTTCTGATTTACTATTTTGCAATCTTTTACTTTCCGATCTATAAACCAAAAATATTTATTTTTACCGTTTATCTATCTCTATCAGATCTCACTTCTGCAAGTAACCGTGAAGGGATTGACAACCCATTTATCACGTTGGGTGCAAGTTGTTTGATTGTTTGTGCAGGTATTCGGTGACTTGTGCATTGTCTCCTAGTGGATTGATACATTGGTTCTCAAACTGAGGGAAATACTTATCTCTACTTTGTTGCATCACCCTTTCCTCTTCAAGGGAAAAACCAACGCAAGCTCAAGAAGTAGCAGTACCATGTCCTGTGTAATCCCGATCATTTTTAACTTTAAAGGCATGTGCGGTTCAAGGGGTTTTAACGTGGATTAATAGGGATTGTGGGGGATTACATCATGTACAAGCCAAATTCCCCTCCATTCCTATTCAAACCCCTTGGGAGGAGGTTGAACCGAACAAGGCATAAGACTTGCCATAGTGGGAGTAACTTAATTCCATACGGTGTCATAATATGATACTCAACCCTCTCTTTCTTCACTTAATTCTATGCGACCTCATCAAATTTGCCTAGTTGCATGCATGATACTACTTATGATACTCCCATTACAACCAGCCTGGTAGAATTAATATACCTAATCTAAATGGTCGCCTGTTGGGTAACGTAGTAGAAATTCAAAATTTTCCTACGTGTCACCAAGATCTATCTATGGAGAAACCAGCAACGAGGGGAAGGAGAGTGCATCTACATACCCTTGTAGATTGCTATGCGGAAGCGTTCAAGAGAACGGGGTTGAAGGAGTCGTACTCGTCGTGATCCAAATCACCGGAGATCCTAGTGCCGAACGGATGGCACCTCCGCATTCAACACACGTACAGCCCGGTGACGTCTCCCATGCCTTGATCCAGCAAGGAGAGAGGGAGAGGTTGAGGAAGACTCCATCCAGCAGCAGCACAACGGCGTGGTGGTGTTGGAGGAGCGTGGTACTCCAGCAGGGCTTCGCCAAGCACCGCAAGAGACGAGGAGGGAGAGGGGTAGGGCTGCGCCAAGAAGGAGATTGAATCCGTGTCTCTGGCAGCCCAAAACCTCAAGTATATATAGGGGGAGGGGAGGAGCTGCGCCCCCATCTAGGTTTCCACCCCTAGGGGTGGCGGCCAGCCCTATATCCCATCTAGGGGGGCGGCCAAGGGGGGCAGAGGGAGGCGCACCACTAGGTGGGCCTTAGGCCCATCTGAGCCTAGGGTTTGCCCCCTTCCACTCTCCCTTGCGCCTTGGGCCTTGGTGGGGGGGCGCACCAGCCCACCTGGGGCTGGTCCCCTCCCACGCTTGGCCCATGCAGCCCTCCGGGGCTAGTGGCTCCACTTGGTGGACCCCCGGGACCCTCCCGGTGGTCCCGGTACGTTACCGATAAAACCCAAAACTTTTCCGGTGACCAAAACAGGACTTCCCATATATAAATCTTTACCTCCGGACCATTCCGGAACTCCTCGTGACGTCCGGGATCTCATCCGGGACTCCGAACAACATTCGGTAACCACATACAAACTTCCTTTATAACCCTAGCGTCATCGAACCTTAAGTGTGTAGACCCTACGGGTTCGGGAACCATGCATACATGACCGAGACATTCTCCGGTCAATAACCAATAGCGGGATCTGGATACCCATGTTGGTTCCCACATGTTCCACGATGATCTCATCAGATGAACCACGATGTCGAGGATTCGATCAATCCCGTATTCAATTCCCTTTGTCTAGCGGTATTGTACTTGCCCGAGATTCGACCGTCGGTATCCCGATACCTTGTTCAATCTCGTTACCGGCAAGTCTCTTTACTCGTTCCATAACACATCATCCCGTGATCAACTCCTTGATCACATTGTGCACATTATGATGATGTCCTACCGAGTGGGCCCAGAGATACCTCTCCGTCACACGGAGTGACAAATCCCAGTCTCGATTCGTGCCAACCCAACAGACACTTTCGGAGATACCTGTAGTGTACCTTTATAGCCACCCAGTTACGTTGTGACGTTTGGCACACCCAAAGTACTCCTACGGTATCTGGGAGTTGCACAATCTCATGGTCTAAGGAAATGATACTTGACATTAGAAAAGCTTTAGCATACGAACTACACGATCTTTGTGCTAGGCTTAGGATTGGTTCTTGTCCATCACATCATTCTCCTAATGATGTGATCCCGTTAACAATGAGATCCAATGTCCATGGTCAGGAAACCGTAACCATCTATTGATCAACGAGCTAGTCAACTAGAGGCTTACTAGGGACATGGTGTTGTCTATGTATCCACACATGTATCTGAGTTTCCTATCAATACAATTCTAGCATGGATAATAAACGATTATCATGAACAAGGAAATATAATAATAACTAATTTATTATTGCCTCTAGGGCATATTTCCAACAGTCTCCCACTTGCACTAGAGTCAATAATCTAGTTCACATCGTCATGTGATTAACACTCACAGGTCACATCGCCATGTGACCAACATCCAAAGTGTTTACTAGTGTCACTAAACTAGTTCACATCATCATGTGATTAAGACTCAATGAGTTCTGGGTTTGATCATGTTTTGCTTGTGAGAGAGGTTTTAGTCAACGGGTCTGCAACATTCAGATCCGTATGTACTTCGCAAATCTCTAGGTCATATTATAAATGCTGCTTCCACGCTCCACTTGGAGCTATTCCAAATGGTTGCTCCACTATACGTATCTGGTTTGCTACTCAGAGTCATTCGGATAGGTGTTAAAGCTTGCATCGATGTAACCCTTTACGCCGAACTCTTTATCACCTCCATAATCGAGAAACATGTCCTTATTACTCCAAGGACAATTTTTGACCGCTATCTAGTGATCCACTCCTGGATCACCTTTGTACCCTCTTGCCAGACATGTGGCAAGGCACACATCATGTGCGGTACTTAGCATGGCATACCATATAGAGCCTATGACAAAAGCATAGGGGACGACCTTCGTCCTTCCTCTTTCTTCTGCCGTGGTCGAGCTTTAAGTCTTAACTTCATACCTTACAACTCAGGCAAGAACTCCTTCTTTGGCTGATCCATCTTGAACACCTTCAAGATCATGTCAAGGTATGTGCTCATTTGAAAGTACCATTAAGCGTTTTTGATCTATCCTTATAGATCTTGATGCTTAATGTTCAAGTAGCTTAATCCAGGTTTTCCATTGAAAAACACCTTTCAAATGACCCTATATGCTTTCCAGAAATTCTACGTCATTTCTGATCAACAATATGTCACAACATATATTCATCAGAAATTCTATAGTGCTCCCACTCACTTCTTTGGAAATACAAGTTCCTCATAAACTTTGTATACACCCAAAATCTTTGATCATCTCATCAAAGCATACATTCCAACTCTGAGATGCTTACTCCAGTCCTTAGAAGGATTGTTGGAGCTTTGCATACTTATTAGCATCTTTCAGGATTGACAAAACCTTCCGGTTGTATCACATACAACCTTTCCTCAAGAAAATCATTGAGAAAACAATGTTTTGACATCCTATCTGCAAGATTTCATAAATAATGCAGTAATCGCTAATATAATTCCAACAGACTCTTAGCATCGCTACGAGTGAGAAAGTCTCATCATAGTCAACTCCTTGAACTTGTCGGAAAAATCTTAACGACAAGTCGAGCTTTCTTAATGGTGATACTTACCATCATTGTCCGTCTTCCTTTTAAAATCCATCTGTACTCAACAGCCTTACGACCATCGAGCCGTTCTGCCAAAGTCTACACTTTGTTTTTCATACATGGATCCTCTCTCGTATTTTATGGCCTCAAGCCATTTATCGGAATCCCGGCCCACCATCGCTTCTCCATAGCTCATAGGTTCATTGTTGTCTAGCAACATGACTTCCAAGACAGGATCACGTACCACTCTGAAGTAGTACGCATCCTTGTCATCCCACGAGGTTTGGTAGTGACTTGATCTGAAGTTTCATGATCACTATCATAAGCTTCCACTTCAATTGATGTAGGTGCCACAGGAACAACTTCCTGTGCCCTGCCACACACTAGTTGAAGAGACGGTTCAACAACCTCATCAAGTCTCCACCATCCTCCCACTCAATTCTTTCGAGAGAAACTTTTCCTCGAGAAAGGACCCGATTCTAGAAACAATCCCTTATTGCTTTCGGATCTGAGACAGGAGGTATACCCAACTGTTTTTGGGTGTCCTATGAAGATGCATTTATCCGCTTTGGGTTTGAGCTTATCAGCCTGAAACTTTTTCACATAAGCGTCGCAGCCCCAAACTTTTAAGAAATGACAGCTTAGGTTTCTCTAAACCATAGTTCATACGGTGTCATCTCATCGGAATTACGTGGTGCCCTATTTAAAGTGAATGTGGTTGTCTCTAATGCCTAACCCATAAACTATCGTGGTAATTCGATAAGAGACATCATGGTATGCATCATATCCAATAGGGTGCAGTTATGATGTTCGGACACACCATCACACTATGGTGTTCCAGGCTGTATTAGTTGTGAAACAATTTCCACAATGTCTTAATTATATGCCAAACTCGTAATTCAGATATTCATCTCTATGATCATATCATAGATATTGTATCCTCTTGTAACGACGATCTTTCAACTTCACCCTGAAATTACTTGAACCTTTCAATAATTCAGACTCGTGATTCATCAAGTAAATGTACTCAACATCTAGTCAAATCATCTGTGAAGTAAGAACATAACGATATCCACTACACGCCTCAGCACTCATTGGACTGCACACATCAAAATGTATTACTTCCAACAAGTTGCTTTCTAGTTCCATTTTACTAAAAACGAGGCTTTCAGTCATCTTGCCCATGTGGTATGATTTGCATGTCTCAAGTGATTCAAAATCAAGTGAGTCCAAACGGTCCATTTGCATGGAGTTTTTTCATGCATATACACCAATAGACATGGTTCGCATGTCTCAAACTTTTCAAAACGAGTGAGTCCAAAGATCCATCAACATGGAGCTTCTTCATGCGTTTTATACCGATATGACTTACGTGGCAGTGCCACAAGTAGGTGGTATTATCATTACTATCTTATATCTTTTGGCATGAACATGTGTATCACAATGATCGAGATTCAATAAACCATTCATTTTAGGTGCAAGACCATTGAAGGTATTATTCAAATAAACAGAGTAACCATTATTCTCCTTAAATGAATAACCGTATTGCGATAGACATAATCCAATCATATCTATGCTCAACGCAAACACCAATCTTGATGGTAGAGGGAGCGTACGATATTTGATCAACCTTGGAAATACTTCCAACACATATCGTCATCTCACCTTTAGCTAGTCTCCGTTTATTCCGTAGCTTTTATTTCGAGTTACTAACACTTAGCAACCGAACCGGTACCTAATACCCTGGTGCTACTAGGAGTACTAGTAAAGTACACATTAACATAATGTATATCCAATATACTTCTATCGACCTTGCCAGCCTTCTTATCTACCAAGTATCTAGGGTAACTCTGCTCCAGTGGCTGTTCCCCTTATTACAGAAGCACTTAGTCTCGGGTTTGGGTTCAACCTTGGGTTTCTCCACTAGAGCAGCAGCTGATTTGCCGTTTCATGAAGTATCCCTTCTTGCCCTTGCCCTTCTTGAAACTAGTGGTTTCATCAACAATTGATGCTCCTTCTTGATTTCTACTTTCGCGGTGTCAAACATCGCGAATATTTCAAGGATCATCATATCTATCCCTGATATGTTATAGTTCATCATGAAGCTCTAGCAGCTTGGTGGCAATGACTTTGGAGAAACATCACTATCTCTGGAAGATCAACTCCCACTCGATTCGAGTGATTGTGGCACTTAGACAATCTGAGCACAAGCTCAATGATTGAGCTTTTCTCCCTTAGTTTGCAGGCTAAGAAAATCGTTGGAGGTCTCATACTTCCTGACGTGGGCACGAGCCTGAAATCCCAATTTCAGCCCTCGAAACATCTCATATGTTCCGCGACGTTTCGAAAAACGTCTTTGGTGCCTCAACTCTAAACCGTTTAACTGAACTATCACGTAGTTATCTAAACGTGTATGTCCGATGTTCGTAACATCCACAAACGATGTTTGGGGTTCAGCACACTGAGCGGTGCATTAAGGACATAAGCTTTCTACTGTCCGCATAATTGCTACTGTCAACTTTCAACTATATTTTCTCTAGGAACATATCTAAATAGTAGAACTAAAGCGCGAGCCACGACATAATTTGCGAAGACCTTTTGACTATGTTCAGGATAATTAAGTTCATCTTATGAACTCCCACTCAGATAGACATCCCTCTAGTCATCTAAGTGATTACATGATCCGAGTCAACTAGGCCGTGTCCGATCATCACGTGAGACGGACTAGTCATCATCGGTGAACATCTTCATGTTGATCGTATCTACCATACGACTCATGCTCGACCTTTCGGTCTTTTGTGTTCCGAGGCCATGTCTGTACATGCAAGGATCGTCAAGTCAACCTAAGTGTTTCACGTGTGTAAATCTGTCTTACACCCGTTGTATGTGAACGTTAGAATCTATCACACCCGATCATCACGTGGTGCTTCGAAACAACGAACTGTCGCAACGGTGCACAGTTAGGGGGAACACCTTCTTGAAATTATTGTGAGGGATCATCTTATTTACTACCGTCGTTCTAAGTAAACAAGATGCAAAAACATGATAAACATCACATGCAATCAAATAATAGTGACATGATATGGCCAATATCATATAGCTCCTTTGATCTCCATCTTGGGGCTCCATGATCATCTTGTCACCGGCATGACACCATGATCTCCATCATCATGATCTCCATCATCGTGTCTCCATGAAGTTGCTCGCCAACTATTACTTCTACTACTATGGCTAACGCTTTAGCAATAAAGTAAAGTAATTACATGACGTTTAAGTTGACACGCAAGTCATAAATAAATAAAGACAACTCCTATGGCTCCTGCCGGTTGTCATACTCATCGACATGCAAGTCGTGATTCCTATTACAAGAACATGATCAATCTCATACATCACATATCATTCATCACATTCTTCTTGGCCATATCACATCACATAGCATACCCTGCAAAAACAAGTTAGACGTCCTCTAATAGTTGTTTGCATGTTTTACGTGGCTGCTATGGGTTTCTAGCAAGAACGTTTCTTACCTACGCAAAAACCACAACGTGATATGCCAATTGATATTTACCCTTCATAAGGACCCTTTTCATCGAATCTGATCCGACTAAAGTGGGAGAGACAGACACCCGCTAGCCACCTTATGCAACTAGTGCATGTCAGTCGGTGGAACCAGTCTCACGTAAGAGTACATGTAAGGTCGGTCCGGGCCGCTTCATCCCACAATGCCGCTGAATCAAGATTGGACTAGTAATGGTAAGCATATTGAACAAAATCAACGCCCACAACTACTTTGTGTTCTACACGTGCATAGAATCTATGCAATAGACCTAGCTCATGATGCCACTGTTGGGTAACGTAGCAGAAATTCAAAATTTTCCTACGTGTCACCAAGATCTATCTATGGAGAAACCAGCAACGAGGGGAAGGAGAGTGCATCTACATACCCTTGTAGATCGCTATGCGGAAGAATTCAAGAGAACGGGGTTGAAGGAGTCGTACTCGTCGTGATCCAAATCACTGGAGATCCTAGTGCCAAACGGACGGCACCTCCGCGTTCAACACACGTACAGCCCGGTGACGTCTCCCATGCCTTGATCCAGCAAGGAGAGAGGGAGAGGTTGAGGAAGACTCCATCCAGCAGCAGCACAATGGCGTGGTGGTGTTGGAGGAGCGTGGTACTCCAGCAGGGCTTCGCCAAGCACCGCAAGAGACGAGGAGGGAGAGGGGTAGGGCTGCGCCAAGAAGGAGATTGAATCCGTGTCTCTGGCAGCCCAAAACCTCAAGTATATATAGGGGGGAGGGGCTGCGTCCCCATCTAGGTTTCCACCCCTAGGGGTGGCGTCCAGCCCTAGATCCCATCTAGGGGGCGGCCAAGGGGGGGAGAGGGAGGCGCACCACTAGGTGGGCCTTAGGCCCATCTGAGCCTAGGGTTTGCCCCCTTCCACTCTCCCTTGCGCCTTGGGCCTTGGTGGGGGGGGGCGCACCAGCCCACCTGGGGCTGGTCCCCTCCCACACTTGGCCCATGCAGCCCTCCGGGGCTGGTGGCCCCACTTGGTGGACCCCCGGGACCCTCCCGGTGGTCCCGGTACGTTACCGATAAAACCTGAAACTTTTCCGGTGACCAAAACAGGACTTCCCATATATAAATCTTTACCTCCGGACCATTCCGGAACTCCTCGTGACGTCCGGGATCTCATCCGGGACTCCGAACAACATTCGGTAACCACATACAAACTTCCTTTATAACCCTAGCGTCATCGAACCTTAAGTGTGTAGACCCTACGGGTTCGGGAACCATGCAGACATGACCGAGACGTTCTCCGGTCAATAACCAACAGCGGGATCTGGATACCCATGTTGGTTCCCACATGTTCCACGATGATCTCATCGGATGAACCACGATGTCGAGGATTTGATCAATCCCGTATTCAATTCCCTTTGTCTAGCGGTATTGTACTTGCCCGAGATTCGATCGTCGGTATCTCGATACCTTGTTCAATCTCGTTACCGGCAAGTCTCTTTACTTGTTCCGTAACACATCATCCCGTGATCAACTCCTTGATCACATTGTGCACATTATGATGATGTCCTACCGAGTGGGCCCAGAGATACCTCTCCATCACACGGAGTGACAAATCCTAGTCTCGATTCGTGCCAACCCAACAGACACTTTCGGAGATACCTGTAGTGTACCATTATAGCCACCCAGTTACATTGTGACGTTTGGCACACCCAAAGTATTCCTACGGTATCCGGGAGTTGCACAATATTATGGTCTAAGGAAATGATACTTGACATTAGAAAAGCTTTAGCATACGAACTACACGATCTTTGTGCTAGGCTTAGGATTGGGTCTTGTCCATCACATCATTCTCCTAATGATGTGATCCCGTTATCAACGACATCCAATGTCCATGGTCGGGAAACCGTAACCATCTATTGATCAACGAGCTAGTCAACTAGAGGCTTACTAGGGACATGGTGTTGTCTATGTATCCACACATGTATTTGAGTTTCCTATCAATACAATTCTAGCATGGATAATAAACGATTATCATGAACAAGGAAATATAATAATAACTAATTTATTATTGCCTCTAGGGCATATTTCCATCATCGCCGCCTGATCTCTTTGTCCTCCTCCAGCATCCGGCTGAAGAAGAATCATGCAAGACACCGGTTGTTTTCGCCGGCGTCGCCTCGGCACCGGCCTTCATGGGATACAATCGGCGGCGGCCTCCCGTGTTCTACTTATCCTTGATGATGGCGGCGGGCGGGGACGTGTTGGCCATCACCTCATCGACATCCGCGTAGTTGCATCACCTCGTCGACATCCACGGCGGCTTCTTTCTCTGCTTGCATGGCACTGCTACGCGCGCGTCAACGGCAGACGGCGCAGTCGCAGGCACTGGAGGCGTTGTACGACGCGGCGGCGTCGAGGGCAGCGACGATGCCCGTGCTGCCGTGCTCCCCAACAAGCCGGCATGGAGCAAGTCGGCACTCTTCCTCGAGCTGTATTGGAGCAGTCAGCTGCGGAACCATGCGCTGACTTAGTTCGGCAACTGCCTCCAATGGGCCAGGCGAGGTAGGTGGAGCAGCGAGCTACCTTGCTCGTAACTACCGTGCTAGGCGGGCCACCCAGACGGCTTTTATGCCGGAGAACTGCGCTTCCTGCTCGTCGAATGCATCGAAAGAGTGGAAAAATGGTGGAAGGAGGAGCTTGGTCGGCGTCCTGCTCCTGAACGGACGTGTGTGGCCGGAGTGGGTTTTTTGCATTCCACGCAGGTTTAAATGTAGGTTTTTGAATGTGGCGAGGAGACGGGTATAGCTGGCAGTGCAGTGGGCGGTTCCCTCGACCAGTGTGCCATTTCAAATGGCAGACACAGTGAGAGGCCGTGTTTGCCCTGAACCCCTTGACCGTGGACCTTGATCGTGTATGTCCGGCTTTGAGGACAGCATTATCCTTGGTTTTTCCTGTGTCAAACACTCTAGTTTTTTAGGGGAACACTGTGTTAATGATGTGGGATTCAAGTGGACATGCCAGTCCAATCCTTTCTTTTTCCTATTCCTGTGTTTTAAGTTCCTACGAAGAGAGTACTTGCTCTAAATGATGTGCCGCTATTAATTAACCATGCTTTAAAAAGGTGGACCAGCTTTGGCTATAGTATATTGTACTAGGTTAGTATGTGACCTTGCTGTGACGCCCCAAGACCGGAGTTTCAGATGCCTTCTAGGGTTTTCGGGTTCCGTCGTGTGATTTTTTTGGTTCATTGCATTCATCTTTGCATCGTGTGCATTGCATCATGTCATCATGCCATCATGTAATATCTTTTTCTTAACTCAACTAAATAAAGTGTATGGATCTTCGATCCATTTAAACCGAGGGAATTCACATGGTGAGTTCTCTTTATAACATACCCTCCCAATATTAGGGAGCTATGCTGAATAATCCATTCTTATGGAATCACCTAAAACACACTTGCAAAATTTCTCCATGCCTTTGTTATCTCGCTTCTTGACCTCAAACTTTGTCCGTAAATTCTTTTGTCATTTTTCGGAGCTCCACCAAAAATCCGAACATTTTTGGACCTTCCTTTTACCAAGTCCTAGTTCAAACCCATTTGAATTAAATTCAAATGAGTTTGAATTTATATCTTTCAATCTTCGCCTTTTCTAATTTTCTCGGACCGAGCATATTTTTGTGAGTACAAGAAAATTAACCACATGCCCAAATTCTTCCTCTAACCTTCTCTTCTCTCCTTTCCTTTCTCTTATTTTTCTCTGTTTTTGTACAGAGAAGAATTAAGAGGGAAGAGAGAAGCCTAGCCCAGCCGGCCATTTGGGCCTCTAGTAGCCCCGTCCCACCAGTGGCCCAAGGCCCAGCCGGCCCCTGCCTAACTAACCCTAGCCGCCAGTTGTGCCCGATCGCTACTCCCTCTTTTCCCTCATTCCCATCACCGCCACCAGAAGCCATCGCTCTCGATCCCCTCCTCCTCGTTCCTCCTCCCGCCGCCTCACACACCCTGCACCGCATCGCTAGGGAGAGGAACTCCCCAGCACATGCGCCTCCCGCCTACTTTGATGCTTGCCTCACTGCCGACCGGCCTCCAACGCGGCCTCCCTGCCGACCTCGTCGACCGTGCAGCTGCCTGCAAGCTCCGTTCAGCAAGGCTCCGCACGTGTCCCCCATCTCTCCCTCTAGCGCCCCTCATCCTCCCTCCTCCTTTGGTCCAGGGAACCAACCCGGAGCCCGTTGGCCTCCTCACCATCGTTCACCTTCGCCTAGAGCTGCCGGAGAGCGCCGCCGCGCCTCCTGCCATGGCCTCCTCCTCGCCTCGAAGCCCCGCGCCCTGGGCTTCTTCCTCGTGCTCCTTGCCATGGTCACGTGCCCCTCGAGCCAGCAGGACGATGCCCTGCCTCGCCGCCATTCGCCTCCGGCGAGCATTCGCAGAAGCTCATCCACCTCGCCATGCTCATGCTTCCTCTCCAGCGCTGCCCCTGCCCGAGTCAAGTGCCACCAGTTGCTAGCTTCGATCCGGTGCATCCTTCCTAAATGGAACTGCCAAGAGCCCTTTTCGGTGAGACCAAGCTCGCAAGTGCCACGGATCTGCAAAGTACCTCTACGCACGGTTACGCCAAGACCATCTCGGAAAACACCAAGTACCTCTACGCGCGAAGACGCCAAGACCGTTTTGGGATTCACCAAGTACCACTACGACGACATGAACAACTACGAACCGTGTTCAGCTACCGTTTCCTACATAGAACGACTACCGTCGACGTGCTTTTCGCCCGAAGGAATTGGAGTCATCAAGTACCTCTCCGAACGAAAGTGAACGACTACCATCGCAAGAACGGGACCGGAAAGTCCGAAGACCCCAAGTACCACGACAACCCCGAAGGGATTCGAGTTTGTCAAGTTCACCTTTGAAATGTGTACCACTACCGACGACTGAGACCCTGGATTCGACAAGTTCCTCACGGTGACCCTGAACATCTACGGGACATGCACGACTTCGAACCGTGTACCATGTCAAACATGTACGGCTACACAACGAACCGCCAAAACCCTGAACGACTACCGCCGCCGAAGTCCGCGAGTACAACTACTTCCACAACGCGTCGTTTACGACTACCGTCGCTTGGGTTTGACAAGACTCTGAGTACCACTATGTTTGCCTTGTACAACTACACCAAGTCCGGACCGACAAGTGCCTTGAGAACGTCTGTACCTCTTCCGTCGCCGAGGACCGAAAGTACCACTACGTCCCATCGAACCCGAACCGTCTCGTTTGCACGCTTCGATGGTATAACTCTAAGACGACGTCCGTGAACGAATGCTTGCGATGTTTGAGATGCTCGTGTTTGCACCATGTCCAAATTGTCACTCGTTTCCTTGTCGCCAACTCGTGGGACACCCGGAATCCGGGATCACCCCACCATCTCTAGCATGTTCCGAACATCCGCACCCTTGCTTCCTTTGCACTGGTATCTCCGTGAGCTACCGGAACCGATATGGTGCCGTGGCATCATTTTCGGATTCGTCATCGTGGCCCTTTTTCTTTCCACCACGGTGACAAATGTTTCATAATGCTCTTGTCAAATTTTAATAAAAACTCCATAAACTTGCACATGTCATCCGCATCATGATAACAACAATTAAAATGTTTAAAATTGTTGTTTGCATTAAATTGCTAATGCATATGGGGATTTACCGCATTTGTTGTTTGTTATATCCGGCCCCATTTAAATTGTTTAAATGGTATAGTTTTGTTATGCTTCACCTCTTGCCATGTTAACCAACATTTAATATTGTTGAGTACCTAACTGAGAGAGAACTAAATAAGCCATGTGGTGTTCCGTCAATATGCAACTCGTTGCATATTGAGATCCACTTAATTTGTAGTGTTGTTTGTTGCACTTTGCCATGCCATGCTTCATTAAACCGGACATGCATCATACTTGCTTGTGCATCATGCCATGATTATGTGATGGTTGTTTACTATGTTGTTTGCTTCTTTCCGGTGATACTTCTTCGGGTTAGTCCCGATAACGTCGCGTTTGTGAGGATTCATTCGACTACGTCTGTTTGTCTTCTTCATGAACTCGTTCTTCTTCCTTGCAGGATCTCAGGCAAGATGACCATACCCTCGAAATCACTTCTATCTTTGCTTGCTAGTTGCTCGATCTATTGCTATGCCGCGATACCTACCACTTGCTTTTCATGCCTCCCATATTGCCATGTCAAACCTCTAACCCACCTTGTCCTAGCAAACCGTTGTTTGGCTATGTTACCGCTTTGCTCAGCCCCTCTTATAGCGTTGCTAGTTGCAGGTGAAGACTGGAGTTTGTTCCTTGTTGGAACATGTTTATTGTTGGGATATCATAATTATATCTTGTTTACTTTAATGCATCTATATACTTGGTAAAGGGTGGAAGGCTCGGCCTTATGCCTGGTGTTTTGTTCCACTCTTGCCGCCCTAGTTTCCATCATACCGGTGTTATGTTCCTTGATTTTGCGTTCCTTACACGGTTGGGTTATAATGGGAACCCCTTGACAGTTCGCTTTGAATAAAACTCCTCCAGCAAGGCCCAACCTTGGTTTTACCTTTTGCCTCACCACCACCTACTTTTCCCTTGGGAGTCGCTCTCTCTCGGGTCATCTTTATTTTAACCCCCCCCCCCCGGGCCAGTGCTTGTTTAAGTGTTGGTCCGAACCGGGCAGCCTGCGGGGCCACCTCGGGGAAACTCGAGGGCTGGTTTTACTCGTAGCTTGACCTATCCGGTGTTGCCTTGAGAACGAGATATGTGCAGCTCCTATCGGGGTGTCGGCGCATTGGGCGGCTTTGCTGGTCTTGTTTTACCATTGTCGAAATGTCTTGTAACCGGGATTCCGAGTCTGATCGGGTCTTCCTGGGAGAAGGAATATCCTTCATTGACCATGAGAGCTTGTGATGGGCTAAGTTGGGACACCCCTGCAGGGTTTTGAACTTTCGAAAGTCGTGCCCGCGGTTATGGGCAGATGGGAATTTGTTAATGTCCGGTTGTAGAAAACCTGAAACTTATCTTAATTAAAATGCATCAACCGCGTGTGTAGCCATGATGGTCTCTTTCCGGCGGAGTCCGGGAAGTGAACACGGTGTTGGAGTTATGCTTGAACGTAAGTAGTTTCAGGATCACTTCTTGATCACTTCTAGTTCACGACCGTGCTTTGCCTCCTCTTCTCGCTCTCATTTGCGTAAGTTAGCCACCATATATGCTAGTGCTTGCTGCAGTTCCACCTCACTACCTTTTCCCTACCCATAAGCTTAAATAGTCTTGATCGCGAGGGTGTGAGATTGCTGAGTCCCCGTGACTCACAGATTACTTCAAACCGTTGCAGGTGCCAATGATAACCATGCAGGTGACCTATCCGAGCTCAAGGAGGAGCTCGATGAAGATTGTGTTCGTTGTGTTGTTTTCGTTTTCCAGTCGATCAGTAGTGGAGCCCAGTCGGGGCGATCGGGGATCTTTTGCATTTGGGGTTGTCTTTATTTTGGTTCCGTAGTCGGACCTTGTTTGTATCTGGATGATTGTAATGTTATATTTATGCTATTTTGTGAAGTGGCGATTGTAAGCCAATTCTGTACCTCTTTCTTATTCAGTACATGGGATGTGTAAAGATTACCCCTCTTGCGACATGCCTACAATGCGGTTATGCCTCTAAGTCGTGCTCCGACACGTGGGAGATATAGTCGCATTGTGGGTGTTACACTTGCGCTTGGCTCCTCGCCTCTTCCGAAAGTCGAACAATAATGATGGTACTATAGTAGTACTTTTGCCAATCTGACACCAAATGAATTGTTGCACGTTCACCGTTTGTAAGCAAAAGTTTCTCCTCGAGCTGCAAGCCACCACGCACGCGTGGGCGAGGGAGAAGGCATAGTAAGCAAGCTTCTCGCCGTTCTACGAGTTGAAGGGACACATCAAAGTTATTTAGTACTCTCTCCAAAAAGGGAAGACCATGTCCATGGCTACCATCCCGTGCTCCGTCACTGAGTACGTGCACTATTCACGTGCCATCGAGGAGAAAAATATTGCGTAATACGTGCCATCGAAGTGCATGAATCACTTACGCACTGCTTATCTCCATTTTCTTGCATGACACGTGCACCTTGATGCTAGATGTCCCACGTGTTGGCAAAAGAATGGTCAAGAAGGAACCTGAATAAATCTTTCTTGCTGCACATACGTACGTGGCAGGACATGGTGTATAATCACCATTTAGTTAATAATTTTGTGTTACCAAACAAAACACGTGGTTCATTTTAAAATTAAGGTAGTCAAAACCAGCATGGAGGTAATCAGTCACATTGAACATTCTTTTCTACCCATAAAAAAAGAACATTTTGTTCTGATATATTTGCAAAAAGATATATTCATAATCTCACATGTTATTGTGAACTACCCAAATGGTAATTTGTTACTATTTAGAGCATGCACAGTGCTTGATAAGAAAGTTTTATCTTAAGCATGTCACATAATCTACATGAGACATCAAAATATGTTGAAGTGGGTTATTTTTAGCCTTATCTTTGATTAGACATATTGTTGCTAATACATCATCTATTACTCAAGAGAAGACATGCATTTTCTTATTGTCTCTCTCATCCACCTCATCATTTATCCTAAATGGCAGTCCAATGATAATACCATTATAAACACGTAAAACCGGTTACCATTATTTTCGTAAGGTGGTTGTAATGTTACCTCCGTGGGACATCTAGTTATAGTATATCCAGCAGCCCATATCGCTTATCGCTCCTCGTCCTTATAGCCTGTCGATTGTACCTTATATACACTTGCTCTTTGAGCAAAGGCCTACCTAAGCACGCATTAATTTCCTGGGCATGCTTCTTTCTACTCAATGTTGCGTTCAGTTTGAGCATGTTGGCAACTCCACTGCTAGCTTGCTGGCTCGTCTTGCAATTGACGCTGACACATTGCACCATCTCATATAAGGCCCAGAAGTTAATTTGAGAACAAGTACCACGAGGTTAATTTGACAGACATGCCTTATAGGTTGACAGAAGTCATATCACTTTTTTGGAAAGATGTCGTGAAGTAACACGATAGACCTTCTTTCAAGCCAATTAACATGTGTTCAAAAAATATCAAAAAGTAATGTGTTAGACCTTCGATTAACATGTGTTCAAAAAACAAGTACTCCTGCAAGACCCAGATGTTAATTTGAGAACAAGTAACTCAAGGTTTATGTGACAGACATGCCTTATAGGTTGACAAAAGTCATATCACTTTTTTTGGAAAGATGTTGTAAAGTAACACGATATACCTTCTTTCAAGCCAATTAACATGTGTTCAAAAAAATTATAAAAAGTAATGCGATAGACCTTCGATTAACATGTGTTCAAAAAAATAGTAGTCCTGCAAGACCGAGAGGTTAATTTGAGAAAAAGTACCTCGAGGTTTATTTAACAGACATGCCTTATAGGTTGACAAAAGTCATATCACTTTTTTGGAAAGATGTCGTGAAGTAACATGATATACCTTCTTTTAAGCCAATTAACATGTGTTCAAAAAGGAAAATTATCAAAAAGTAACGCGATAGACCTTCAATTAACATGTGTTCAAAAAACAAGTACTCCTGCAAGACCCAGAGGTTAATTTAAGAACAAGTACCTCGAGGTTAATTTGACAGACATGCCTTATAGGTTGAAAAAGTCATATCACTTTTTTTGGAAAGATGTCGTGAAGTAACATGATAGAACTTCTTTCAAGACAATTAACATGTGTTCAAAAAACAAAAAATATCAAAAAGTAACGCGATAGACCTTCGATTAACATGTGTTCAAAAAACAAAAAATGTCAAAAATTACAAAACAAAGACCTCGATGTTCAACTAATAGGAGGGAGCACTATATACATTTAAGCCAATTAAACGTCTATAGTAACCCATCCCATTAGTTTTAACATCGAGTCCACTTCCCATTCGGTCACCCATCTGATGACTACTCCAGCCTCAGCACAGTTAACTTGGGAGTTCTATTGAATGAGCAATCGGTAGTGAAGCCGGTCCTTGCCGATATAGGAAGCCTCTTCGCGTCCTTTATTGCGTACCTGGATGACCGCGTGTTGCCGCCCAATGGCCAATGCCACGTCGCCCACGAATGTAGGAGCTTCCCTCCCTCGTCTAGCTGGTTCGCGCGTTTTCCTCTGTTTTTTGCCGTCTGCCCACCTATAGAACCGCCTCACGCCGACCAATTCCTCTCCAAACACCTAGGGAGGCGGTTGAACCGAACAAGTCTAACTTGTTTCTAGTGCGTACATTGACGTGGCAACAAAAGGGTGTGATAGCTAACTCTGGCAAAATAATTGACTACCACGTTGGAATACATGAGCATGAGGCCCACTTGTCAGCGTGCTGGACGGAGGAAGGAACACAAGACAAAATGGAGCACGGAAGGGCGTGAATCGATTGGCTCACGTGTGATGACCACTGGAGCAATCCACTTAGATTGTACTACATTAAAAGAGTCGTGCAAACATGGCCGGTTATACTGTGAGTAGGTGACCGTGCGCTTGGCTCTTCGCCTCTTCCGGAAGTCAAACAATGATGATGGTACTACTATAGTATGGATACTTATGGCAATCCACTACTAGGGAAAAGGCTACTAGCAACACTGGAAACTGGCTAATATATCGCACTACAGCTAAAAATTAGTAGTAGCGCGGGTAAACCCATGCTACTACTAAAATAGTAGTAGCATTTCTATAGCAACACATGCTACTAGTATCTTGGATACTAGTAGCGCTTCTATGGTAACACACGCTACTAGTATCTAGGATACTAGTAGCGCATGGTTTGTCCCACACACTACTACTAACTAATTACGAATTAAAAAAAATTAAAATCCCCAAATTCCATTTTATGCATTACACATCATTACAAATCCAAGATTTATAGTAAACCAGGAGCATTAGAGCATATCCAGACACCTACAGTTCTTGCCAAGTCACTTATTCCAGCTAGTGCAAACACAATTACAAGCAAACTAAAATGCATAGAAAGACCAAACTGTGGCATCCTATCTCTCCAAATGATCTGCTCCCGCTGCATCCTTGCAAGCGTCTTCACGATAAGCAAATCTGCAGGAAAAAAGTCAACTTAGCATCTAGATTTTATCCATTGCCCTGGCCATGTTCAAGAAGCAGTAAATTTAGAACATTTCTACTATAAACACATGAGGCATCGGGACAGAAAACAAAAGATGAGAAATATCATATGAGCTGGATAAAAAGGAGTTTGGACCATAGCATGGTTAACAATAAAACTAGAAGCAACATGCACACTTTGCTGCAGCGACTCATGAGTCCAGCATAAATTTTGCATGTTGCCCCAAGATGTATTGCAAAGAGCCTTCATATAAGAAATTACAGTTTGGCTAATTTGGATATAGGAACAATGCATACATCCCCTTCTTGGTACAGTAAACACATTGTTTCATCTCAGACGACAACCATTTAGTTTAGATAAAAGGATAACATTCAAAAAAAGAATTGACCCTTAAAACCTCTTAACAAATAAATACATTGTCACTATAGAGTAACTTGGAAAATTTCAAATTTTCAAACATGTTATCTAAAATGGATATCTACGGCAATGCTATTCAGATGAAAAATAAAAAAGGAAAACCAAACATTAATCAACACAGTAACTTATTTTGCCAAGCCATTGCATTTAGCACCAAGTGCAAATAGGAACTTGTGATCATTGGAGTCATTGGTGTTGTTGTTTCACCTCCCTTTAATGAAACAACGCATGATACTACCAATTTCTTGTAATCTTTACGAGCAAGCACGCTGATGATCAAAATCATTGTTGTTACGAATAGACATGCATATGCTCAAAATAAGAAGAGACCATGAAACACTTGGAAATCTTAGGCTGGCCTATTGCGACATAACAAAAAAAGAAGAGAGTTAACCTTCTTTCTCTTCCGAGGCACCGCACCTGCGTCCGCGTTCGGCTTCGCATTCTCCTCCCTCCTTCACTTGAACGACGCACTGCATTTGTAAATGGATAGTCAGCTGCACATCAACAACCAGCAAACTTCATTACAAATCCAAGGTTCTCGACAAACAATAAGCCATGGATAGAATAAAACAGAAAGACCGAGTGGCCCTCGAAATGGCTTTCGTTCCCCAATAACACTACTGCTGGCTGTAGGTGTCCTCACGGATGAAAGAACTCGGCAGCGGCCTCGATCAATCACAGCTTGGCCGGACCATGGAGATGCATTTGGTTGTAGCGCGGGCCATACAGCCCACGCTACTAGTAGCTTGTTAGAATGTCAACCTACATTTTAATTGGTTACGCCTCTCTTTCTCCACACTTGGAGTGAAGTGACTAGCAAGAGAAATGACGCCTCTGCTTGGTAGATTTCAAACTTTTGAAAAATAAATATAGAATTCATTTCATTTCATGCCCTAGGTAGGGAGGAAAACAGGTTCATAGATATATGGTGTTTGATCATCCATAGCAGGTAGGTAGGTGTCAAAGCTAACTGAATGACACCACACACACACACTTATATAACCATAAGTACCCTTGTTATGTCGACAGAAACATAATTACGAAACTGAAACTGAACAAATGAGCAGCGGAAAGAAAAGCAATCAGTTTCAGGAAAGAAAAGCAATCAGTTTTAGTTTCAGAACCTGAAACTGACCTCACTGACTGCGTACGTGTGTCATTCAGTTTTCAGTTTCATAACTACACTACATTTTGGGTCCATGTTTATTTGCACAAGGAAGAAAGAATACATCTATGATCTATCCACGCGCCCAAAAAGATCTGATGTGATGCTTTTTTTCTTCAGAAAAAACAAAAAGGGCCCTTTGTATTGCTTTGCTCCACTGATTTGCCGCTTCTTTTCTCTGTTCTGGACTGAAACTCTAAAAAGAACCTACTAGGGACTGAAGTAAAGAAGCGCGTGTGCATTAAGTTTTACAACCTGAAGGCTGAGCTGACGTTGTTGTCATTCAGTTTCCAACTTTTGGCTCCATTTATTTACTACGTAGTTTCTTTTGCCTCCTTTATTGAATTAAAAAGAATAAAACTTAAAAGGGAATAGGAAATGGGGATTAACAAAACTAGAGAGCAGATGAAGAACAGCGACGGAAAAGACATGCACCAGGGAAGGAACTTGGACATTCAGACCTATCCAACCACGATTTTCGCTACTACATTCATGTGTGACCTCCCATCTAAAAGCATATTCCACTGACCGCCGCCTCATAGCGCAGCCGCTGGCTTCCGCCGTTCCGTGGTGCCGGCCACCAGCGCACATCAGTGCCTCCCTTCAGCCCACGTCCGGACGTCCCGCCTGCTCCAGCACACAGGCCACTGCTTACAGCTGGGCAGACGAGAGCAGACCACGAGCAAGCAAGAGAGGGCTAAACCGAAAGCAGACCACGAGCATGAGCGGTTATGAAGCACTCATACGGCGACACTGATACAGTGATACAAGTACGGTGATACAGGATACGACAATTTTTAAAAACAGCAATACGGCGAGTATATATAAATAATTAATAGAATGACATATAATAAAGGCAAAACATAATACAATGTGTGAGATGAGATCAAAATACTACCCCATTGGGTTGCCTCATTGCCTCCATGCCTCTTTTCAAGTCCCGAATGATCATGAAGGTCCTCAACTCCTCATGGTGTATGCAAAATAGAAACTACGTCATATGATATTAGACTTTGTCAATTTCGTATTTCCCTCCATAGCGGTACGACCAAGTGAAGATTGGCTTGATGCCAGGTCGTATTTTCCTTTGCAGTAGAAGGTAGCAGCAAAGCAGCAACATCAGTAAGCAATAGACAGTACAAAATACACTAGAAAGTGGACAGTAGGCATTAACAACATCAGTAAGCAATGCTTCAACAAGATAGTAGACATAGCTTATATATATATATATATATATATATATATATATATATATATATAAACATTATAGCCGAGCATTTTTCGAGACATCTCAGGTTATTAGATTCTCAGCCATCCATTCTCATGATTCAATCGTTCTAGGTCGTCCGATTCACGTGGAAATAACTCCAGCGCGTGCCGTGGACCGCGAGTGGCCTGACTCGTGAAGGGTCGCTACTCCGGTAACATTTTTGGAGGCCCATGGTTCATCCGGGACCGTGTACGTCGCTGCATCGAGCAGGCTTTCTCCACCGATGAATGGAGTAGGCCCTTCTCCTCCAACAGTCCCACTCCCACCCGGCTCGCTCGACCCCAACCCTAGCCGCCAGTGCACCATGGGGGTCGCGCCGGCGGCCGACGGGATGAAGCACGCGGCCACGCCGCTCTTTCCTAGACGCCCCATTAGCGCCGCCTTCTTCTCCCCTTGATGCCCCTCACGAGCGCCGTCGCGACGAGGACCTGCTCCATCTCCCTCTGCTGCCCCGTTTGAGCGCCGCCGCCCCGATCGAGCTCCTCTGCAACCAGCAAGACCTCCGCCTTCATCTCCCTCTACCGCCGCCAGCAGTACGTGTTCCTTCTTCCCTCTTCCGTCGCGGTCGAGCGCCGCCGCCAGCAGGACGTGCTCCAGCGACGCCGCCCCGACTAACTCATTCACCTGCACGCCCTCCACTCTGGCCAATAGAACTCGATGACATGGTTGAAAATAGTCTTTCTGGGCTATGATATTGCAACCTGGATGTTACTGATTACTATGGAAGCGATTTTAATGCCATTTTAGGCAAACACGAGTATCAAAATGGGCACCGTCTGATCAGTACTTTTTGGTCACTGCAGGTCGAAAAGCGCAATGAAGGATTTTTCTTTCTCCTAGAGTCATTCATTCGTATGAAAGGGGAAGTGCTGACAGATAAATCATATGACAAAATTCAGTGTAAGAAGATGAATAGCCTGATCGGTTATAACTTAAACTGGAATAACACCCTTGTAAATATTTTGTGCCCTCCATGCCCTCATCTGCCCATTCACCCCCGGCGGCTCCAGGAGGGGCACCACAACAGCAGGCACCGGTGGCGGCATGCCATCCATCAACCCCGTCGTCCAGCACCGGGTGCCTAAGATCGGCATGCCTCCTCCCGATGTGAGTTTCACTTTGAATTGTTTTTTTTAGCTGGCTGTAGGATGAAGCGCGTTTGCCAGAATACAACTCTACTTTGTTCGTGCTGTGACAGTGTTAAGCGATTTTTTAATTCAGTAAAATAGCATTTTGTTTCAACAAGAGATGGATAAATAGGCCAATATATACTCGCAGACAGTACAGTTCTGGGAATACTACTGCTAATGAATGTTTAATCTCTTCTCCACAAACTTGGTTCGTAGATCTTTTTTCTTTTTTCAGAATCTTCACAATTCTGTTTGTCTGATGTATACTTGCAGGTTTATCTCGATGAAAAGGTTCTTTCAATATTAGGTTTATGCTTCAAATAAGCATGTCTCTTTTCTAATCTATAGTGGCTATCGTCTAACACCACTTTCCTACTAACAGATATTTTCATATGGCTGAAAGAATCAACTGCTAGAGATTTCAGATACTGTTCAACTACGTAATTTTTGGTTACATCTTTTTTCGATCAGTTTTGGACTTTTAACTCCCTATTTTATGTATGTATATTAATTTTCAGTGCACAAAATTCAAGGGTTTAACTCTTTTTCTTTGCACTTGCTAGCGTCCTGGACCAGCGCCATGGCAACGAGCGTATCCCCCTATCCTGACCTTCAACTTCAATGGCAGATCCCACCACGACTTGTCAGCACCGTTGGTGGAACCAGCGTCCTTAGGTGAGCAATCGTCCAGATGGCCATCACGCTTCCCCCCAGCAGGTACTACTCGCTTCGCCTCATCTTCTCATCAGCTAATTCAACACATGTAGTTCGTCCGCCTCTTGATTTCCTGGATCCAAGAACCCTGCCTTCGTCCCAAATCAAGATTGATATTCTTTTGGATCTGGATCAAGATGGGTTATATTGATCCCCATCCCTCTAGTGAATATTTCTGTAAGAGAATTTTAATTAGGAATATTCGTTCTAGGTAGAGGAGTAGAGGCGTTGTTTCCACGGGGCTGTAGTGAGGTGTTGCTGATTAGAGCACCATCATCAGTTCTTGAGCACCATGGCAAGGCAAAGGTAATCCGTGTGTCCTGCATCTTCAAAAGAATCATCTGATGCAGTATCCCAAAAAGTAGCATTATGTAAAGATCTGATTCACCTCAATATAACATGAAAACATGGAAGATGGATTAGACATGAAAGTCCTATGAACAGAGATAGCACACTAATTAACATTTTGCATTAGATTACTTAGTTGAGAGATAGAACATGAAGAAAAGTGAATTAAACTAGATACATAAAAATTACGCACTCCCTGTAACTCCAATACCAAATAGGCAGTCAGACATCTTGGCATTCGACTGTTGGAGATGATGAGCTTGAGAAGTGAGATGGTTCTGTTGAAGTAACGGTGCGTCTGAGCGGTCTGGCCATTGACCGTTGCGTCCATATGTGGGTTGGCTGGTCCTGCACCTCTTCCGGCGATAGAGGCTAAGCGACAACTGAAGATCCTTCTCAAATTTGAGCTCCATTTTTTTAAGGTTCCCTATTTTTGAAGGGAATGTATCCGGTGCACCCGCACTTGTGGTGCTACCTGTGCACCGGGTGCCATAGAACGCTGATGATGAGTTTTTTTGGACTGTATAATTGATCTTGATATGGTTTATAGCTTCCTGCTATCACTCTTACCATCGTCCAATCAAGTTCATCCATGTCAAAATCTATTGACTTGGAATAGAGTAGTGTTGAATAGAGTAGAGAGAGCTGATGTTAGGTTAGGCTTGTGGGCTTTGGGCGACGCGCTAGAGCGGGGCAGAGGTGGGTGGCGGGGAGGACCGACGTCCCTGTCGCCGTCGTTTGGGGGCGGAGGAGGCATTGGTAACGGCGGGATTGGGAGGAGTAACGGCGTGAGAGAGATTGGGTGGGGCGTGGGAGGGAGAGCTAGATCGATCTGAGGATCGATCTGAGGGGAGAGAACACATTGCGGTGCGCGGTGCGGTGCGACCAAGTGGTAGCGTGGGACATGGATGCCGCGCTGCTACTAACTCAGGCACACCAGCTCACTCGATCCATCCATAATAGTAGCGCGGGGCGGCATACACACGCTACTATTATTAATTTAGTAGTTGCGCGGCTTTTATACCTCACGCTAGTACTATTGCATGTCTCGGGGGCATTATAAGGACCACTTACTAGTAACGCGAAAACAGTAGGACAACGCTACTACTATTTTTTAGTAGTAGCACATTGTTTTTACCAACGCTTCTATTAAGTAGTAGTAGCGCGGGTCATATAACCCACACTACTAGTAAGCGGCTGTCTATAGGAGTTTTTCTAGTAGTGATCTGATATCGAATGAATTGTTGCGCGTCCACCGTCTGTATTAAGTGCATTATCGTAAAGCAAAAGCTTCTTCTCGTTCTGCGAGCATCGCGGGCGCGTGAGCGAGGAAAATGTCGTACTAGTAGTAGTAAGCAAAGCTTTCTCCTTATTTGTGAGTTGACGAGACACATCAAAAGTAGTGTATTAGTCTTCAAAAAGGGCTGACCATGTACATGACTACCATCCCGTGCTCCGTCATTTTGTGTGACCATGTCTATGACTACTATCCCGTGCTCTGTCATTTAATGTGTGCACGATTCACGTTCCATTGAGAAAATAATGTTGCGTACGTGCCATTGAATAGAATAACTTAATTTACAAAAAACGCGCCACCACGTCATGATCGAACTTCGGTTCGTCCATGCGTGGTTCCCATGACTATTGATAAGATCTTTTATAGGGCCTAATGTATTCTTCGAGGTTGCCTTTGACTATTGATAAAATTTTATATAATTTGAAAATTATATCATTCGAAGATCCTTTCATGTACGAATTTGACTGTATGCTTTGAGCAACTTGTATGTCCTATAAGTTAGTCTCGGAAAACTCATTAAGCGCTATATACATGGACAAACTGAGTACATGATACTAGAAAACGCTCACCATTAGTAGTAGTTCATTTGTTGGTTTCAATTTTTGATTCAGTTGTTGTGCTGCTACCGTCTCATATTCATCTGTGGTTCTTTCTAGAATAAAAAAGGAGGTAGTACTTATTGTGGGGAAGGTGAAGTGATGGTTGCTTCGCCCGACAAACTTATTACTCTGGCATTATTGGAGTACTAGCGGATTCAACGAAGAGAGAAATAATGGTTGCTTCGCCCGAGCAACTTACTGTGGCGAAGGTGGGGCGCTCACTAGTCATCATTATTGCGGCGCAACGACTGGGGTGAATCTTCCCTGTAGTTGTGCACTCAATATTGCTGCATGGCAGGTGGAGCCGGATGAAGGATGTCCCACATGTCGGCGAAACAAAGTTGAATTTTTTTGCCATTGCCATCGCTCTTTCATGATTTTTTATGTAAGCATGATTTTCTAGCATAATGAAATTGTATTGTGATGTTATGAAGGTTTCAACTTTGGTTACCGCAAAAAAAGGTTTCAATTTAGGATTCGTGTGTTCTCTTGCCTCAAGATTGTCTCATTATAACATTCCATTAAATACAAATGAAGCTACCATGGATGCTAATGCATCTTAATGGCTCGCAGATCAGCGCCAATATTCACATCAGAACTGAAGACAAAATTGTGAGGTGTACAAATAAAGAAAAATATATAGTTGATCGATGTTGTTCGTAGGCATGGCTCCATTTCCTGAGCACAATGTTCATTGCTACTTTTTGAGCTTGCGTTGGTTTTTTCCCTTGAAGAGGAAAGGGTGATGCAGCACAGTAGACATAAGTATTTCCCTCAGTTAAGAACCAAGGTATCAATCCAGTAGGAGAAGAACGTACAAATCACCACATAAACAATCAAACACTTGCACCCAACGTGATAAAGCGGTTGTGAATCCCTTCACGGTCACTTGCAAAGGTGAGATCTGATAGAGATAGATAAATAAAACAAAACGAAAGATAAAATATTTTGGGGGTTTTTGGTTTATAGATCTGAAAATAAAATATTGCAAAATAGTAGCTCGGAAACTAATATGATGGAAAATAGACCCGGGTGTCCGTATCAGAACCGGCGGATCTCGGGTAGGGGTCCTGAACTGTGCGTCTAAGGTTGATGGTAACAAGAGACAGGGGACATGAAGTTTTACCCAGGTTTGGGCCCTCTTGATGGAGGTAATACCCTACGTCCTGCTTGATTGATATTGATGAATATGAGGATTACAAGAGTTGATCTACCACGAGATCGTAATGGCTAAAACCCTAGAAGTCTACCCTGTCAGATTATGATTGCCTCTACGGACTAACCCCTCTGGTTTATATAGACACCGGAGGGGCCTAGGGTTGTACAAAGTTGGTTACATAGAAAGGACATAATACATCTGGCCGCCTAGCTTGACTTCCACGCAAAGGAGAGTCCCATCCGGACACGGGATGAAGTCTTCTATCTTGTATCTTCATGGCCCAATAGTCCGGCCCATGTCACACAGACCGGATGCCCGAGGACCCCTTAAGCCAGGACTCCCTCAGTAGCCCCTGAACCAGGTTTCAATGACGAGGTGTCTGACGCGCAGATTGTCTTCGACGTTGCAAGACGGGTTCCTCCTCCGAATACTCCAAAACAACTCTCGAACACAGAGAACGTGTCCGACTCTGTAAAAAAACACCACATGTATCCGCAGAGAGTATAACATTTTATGAGTCCAATCCACTGACAACTTTTGTAGCGTGACATCATGTTATATCCCAGTCATTATTTCAAACCGTTTTTTAGCCTCCCGCTCCATGTTTCAAAATGCGGTTTTATTGACACGTCTTGTCAAAGCAAAGATCGTGTCCCCTTATTGCGGGATTCTCAGCAATACGGGCGTGGGTAATCCAACCGCGCCGCCTGCACGACCCTTGGGGAATAGGCGAGTTTTAAGGCGAATGGGGAGCCACTTGATATTCACTGCCTTTATAAAGGGATAAGGATTCACCTCTTTCACCCATGCCCTCTTCCTCTCTGTCCATTCTCGAGTTCTAGCGCCCAAGCTTCCATCTTTGCCGCCTCCAAAAAGCACTCCAGCCATGTCTGGATTTGGAGCGCAAGGCAAGTGGATGGCTTCCTCCGTCAAGGAGAAGGACATCACCAGGCTCCGGGAGGTCGGGTACCTGATACGTCTTCGTCGTATCTATTTTTCCAAACATTTTTACCCTTGTTTTGGACTCTAACTTGTATGATTTGAATGGAACTAACCCGGACTGACGTTGTTTTCAGCAGAATTACCATGGTGTTGTTTTATGTGCAGAAAACAAATATTCTTGGAATGACCTGAAACTCCACGGAACATCTTAGAAAAAACAATAAAAAAATCCTCGCGAAAGATGAAGACCAGGGGGCCCACACCCTTCTCACGAGGGCTGATCTGGAGTTCGTTCGGGGCTCCGGAGAGGGGGATTCGTCGCCGTCGTCATCATCAACCATCCTCCATCACCAATTTCATGATGCTCACCGCCGTGCGTGAGTAATTGCATCGTAGGCTTGCTGGACGGTGATGGGTTGGATGAGATTTATCATGTAATCGAGTTAGTTTTGTTAGGGTTTGATCCCTAGTATTCATTATGTTCTGAGATTGATGTTGCTATGACTTTGCTATGCTTAATGCTTGTCACTAGGGCCCGAGTGCCATGATTTCAGATCTGAACCTATTATGTTTTCATGAATATATGTGAGTTCTTGATCCTATCTTGCAAGTCTATAGTCACCTACTATGTGTTATGATCCGGCAACCCCAAAGTGACAATAATCGGGACCACTCCCGGTGATGACCATAGTTTGAGGAGTTCATGTATTCACTATGTGCTAATGTTTTGTTTCGGTTCTCTATTAAAAGGAGGCCTTAATATCCCTTACTTTCCAATAGGACCCGCTGCCACGGGAGGGCAGGACAAAAGATGTCATGCAAGTTCTTTTCCATAAGCACGTATGACTATATACGGAATACATGCCTACATTACATTGATGAATTGGAGCTAGTTCCGTGTCACCCTATGTTATGACTGTTACATGATGAACTACATCCGGCATAATTATCCATCACTGATCCGGTGCCTACGAGTTTTCCATATACTGGTTTATGCTTATTTACTTTCCCGCTGCTACTATTACAATCACTACAAAATACCAAAAACATTACTTTTGCTATCTTTACTTTTGTTGCCGCTACCACCACTATCATATTACTTTGCTACTAAACACTTTGTTGTAGATACTAAATTTTCAGGTGTGGTTGAATTGACAACTCAGCTGCTAATACTTGAGAATATTCTTTGGCTCCCTTTGTGTCGAATTAATAAATTTGGGTTGAATACTCTATCCTCGAAAGCTGTTGCGATCCCTATACTTGTGGGTTGTCAAGACTAATTTTTGGCGCCGTTGCCGGGGAGCATAGCTCTATTCTTTGAGTCACTTAGGATTTATATCTGCTGGACACAATGCAGAACTTGAGAGACCCAAAAACTAAGATCTATCCCTCAACTACGAGGGGAGGTAAGGAACTGCCATCTAGCTCTGCACTTCATTCACCTTCTGTTATGAGTAAGTTTGTGACACCTACACCTGCTTCTGCTATTTGTTCTGATATGTCGCATGTTATTGATAATGCCACTTCTGCTATGCATGATACTTATGATGAAACTGCTTCTATGCCTGATACTACTGTGCCCCTTAGTGAATTTCTTGATGAACAAATTGCTAGGGCTAGAGAAAAAGAAATTATTGAATCTGAATACGATGATGATAGTGATAGTGAAAATATGCCTGTTATTCCTGAGGACTATCTTTTTGATATGGAATCTTCTGCCGCTATTTTAGCTTGCAGAGATAGATATGAGCTTAAGAGGTTATTAATTAAATGGAACAAAGAATCACTTAGAGATAAAATGAGGCCGGACCCTGCTTTTGCTACTTCACCTATATGTGTTCCTGATAAGGATTATGAATTCTCTATTAATTCTGATATAATTACTTTGGTTGAATCTGATCTGTTTTATGGCTATGAATCTGAAACTGTTGTGGCACATCTTACTATGTTAAATGATATAGCTGCCCTGTTCACTAATGATGAGAGATCGTGTTATCTTTATATACTCAAAATATTTCCGTTCTCATTAAAGGGTGATGCTAAGATATGGTTTAATTCTCTTGATCCTGGTTGTGTGCGTAGTCCCCAGGATATGATTTATTACTTCTCTGTTAAATATTTCCCTGCTCATAAGAAATAAGCTGCTTTGAGGGAAATATACAACTTCGTGCAAATTAAAGAAGAGAGTTTCCCACAAGCTTGGCGGGAGGCTTCTCAAGTTACTTAATGCTTTGCCTGATCATCCTCTTAAGAAACCTGAAATACTTGATATCTTTTATAATGGACTAATCGATGCTTCCAGAGATTACTTGGATAGTTGTGCTGGTTCTCTTTTCAGGGAAAGAACACCGGATGAAGCTGAAATTCTGTTGAATAATATGTTGACAAATGAAAATAATTGGGCACCTCCTGAGCCAACTCCTGCTCCAATTACTGAGTCTATTCCTAAACCAACTCCGAAGAAGAGAGGTGTTCTATTTCTCAGTCCCGAAGATATGCAAGAGGCAAAGAAACCTATGAAAGAAAAAGGTATTAAAGCTGAAGACGTTAAGAATTTACCTCCTATTGAAGAAATACATGGTCTTAATATACCGCCTGTTGAAGAAACATATAGTCTTAATTGTTTATTTACTGAAGAACCTCCTGATCCCGATATCCCGGCACACGTAGTAAAGGTAAATTCTCTCTATAGATATGATAAAGCTGAAGTCCCTCCTACTAAAATTGCTAGTCAGTGCTTGGATGAGTTTGATAACTTTATGTTTAAGCAAGACGACTTCAATGCTTATTTTGGTAGACAATTAAAAGAAAATGCTTATATGATTAGACGCTTGGGTGATTATATGGCTGATATTAAAGGTGAACTTAAACTTGTTAGCAAACATGCTTCTATGGTTACCACTCAAGTAGAACAAGTACTTAAGGCTCAAAAAAAGTGCTTAATGAAATGAATAATAAGACAAATGATTATGCTGTTAGAGTGGCTACTAGAACGGGTAGAATGACTCAGGAACCTTTGTATCCTGAAGGCCACCCTAAGAGAATCGAGCAAGATTCTCAAAGAAATAATATTGATGTTCCTAGTTCTTCTAAAAAGAAGAAGAAGAAAAATGATAGAACTGTGCAAACTTCTAGTGAACCTATTGCTGAACCACCTGATAATCCAAATGATATTTCTATGTCTGATGCTGAAACACAATTTGGTAATGAACATGAACCTAGTAAAAATATTAATGATGATGTTCATGATGATGCTCAACCTAGTAATGATAATGATGTAGAAATTGAACCTGCTGTTGATCTTGATAACCCACAATCAAAGAATCAACGTTATGATAAAAGAGACTTTGTTGCTAGGAAACATGGTAAAGAAAGGGAACCTTGGGTTCAGAAACCCATGCCCTTTCCTCCGAAACCATCCAAGAAAAAGGATGATAAGGATTTTGAGCGCTTTGCTGAAATGATTAGGCCTATCTTTTTGCGTATGCGATTAACTGATGTGCTCAAAACAAATCCTTATGCTAAATATATGAAGGATATCATTACTAATAAAAGAAAGATGCCGGAGGCTGAAATTTCCACCATGCTTGCTAATTATACTTTTAAGGGTGGAATACCAAAGAAACTTGGAGACCCCGGAGTACCTACTATACCTTGCTCCATTAAAAGAAATTATATTAAAACTGCTTTATGTGATCTTGGAGCCGGTGTTAGTGTTATGCTTCTCTCTTTATATCGTAGACTTGACTTGAATAAGTTGAAACCTACTGAAATATCTTTGCAAATGGCTGATAAATCAACTGCTATACCTGTCGGTATTTGTGAGGATGTGCCTGTTGTGGTTGCAAACGTTACTATTTTAACGGACTTTGTTATACTTGATATTCCCGAGGATGATAGTATGTCTATTATTCTTGGAAGACCTTTTCTTAATACTGCAGGGGCTGTTATTGATTGCAACAAAGGCAATGTCACTTTTCATGTTAATGGTAATGAGCATATGGTACACTTTCCGAGGAAACAACCTCAAGTTCATATTATCAATTCTATTGGGAAAATTCCATCGATTATATTTGGAGGTTTTGAATTTCCTCTTCCTACTGTCAAGAAGAAATATGATATTCTTATTATTGGGGATGTGCATATCCCCGTTGAGGTAACTTAGTGTTATTCGAAATTTCTCCGGTTTCATGATTATCGGAATGAGTTTGTTAACAAGACTTAATCAACCTTGTTAGTGGATTCTTTTTGATGAGCATGAGATGGATGAAACTAGAAGCACAACCTTCTGTACCCCACTTTTACTTTCTGTTATTTATATTAAATAAAGTAAAAATAGTATTTTTCTATCTGTTTCCTGACTTATCCGTGCAATATAAAAATATCCCGGAAATAAAAGTCCTCAGAATTACATGCCAATTTAATATGATTTTTCGGGAATATTTGAGGATTTACTATGCAAAAATTACCGCGGGAGGAGCTGCCACCTGGCCACGAGGGTGGTGGGCGCGCCCCCTATAGGGCACGCCCCCCTGCCTCGTGGGCCCATGGTGGCCCTCCTCCACTTATCCCAGCACCCATCTTCTTCCTCTATATCACACAAATCCGAAAAACCAACTCAAGCACGAGTTCCAGCCACTTTTGCTGTGATTTTCAATCTCCTTGCTCAAAGCACCTCTCGCAAAACTGCTTCGGGAGATTGTTCCTTGGTATGTGACTCCTCCATTGGTTCAATTAGTTTTTGTTCTAGCGCTTTATTCTTTGCAAATTTGTGGTGCATAGGTGACCATGTTCTTGAGCTTGCATGTCAAATTTATATGGTTCCAAGTAGTTCTAATGCTTGATATAGGCTCTAGGCACTTGTAGGAGTAGTTGCTATCAGTTTTATTAAAGTTGGTTCACTTTTATTTGAAGTTACTAAAAATTTTAGATTATTTCAGAAAAATAATGAGGAGATTTTTGAGGGGCTCATCGAGCCAAAGCTCGAAGGAAAAGGCACCAAAGCCTAAGTATAATTTGCCGCGCACCGCGGAGATTCGGGCGTGTGAATGGCCTTCTAAAGATTTCTTGAGAGCAGACGGTACCTATGAAGATTTTCATGAATTGGCTCACAATGCATGCCTCACCGCTTTCCTCCACGACCAATGCGATCAGTATCTCTTACTCACAAATACTTTTGTGCAATACTTTCATTTTCATTCTAGGAACTCACCACCTACGGTGGAGTTTCATTTATATGATGAGCATAAGGAGATGTCACTTTATGATTTCTGTCGGATTTGTTTAATCCCTTTTGAGGGCAAGACAGAAGAACCACATCATGATGATGTGGCTGGATTTATTGATACTATCATTGTAGGAGAAACTAGAAAGGACCCTACCTCGTTACGTGGGCTGCTGTCCAAGCTTACAAGAATCCTGCACTAGCCCCGGAACAGGAACCACAAGATGAACCTCCACGACAATCTGTTTATTCTTGGGATCCATAGATGACTGTCAGCCAGTGGCAGTCAGAGTCTTCTTCATCACAGTATGATCCCAACTATTCCTCCTCATCACAGTACGACCCCAACAACTATTATTATGGATATCCGCCAGGCCAGCCGTGGCCATAGACCAACTTAGGCCAAAAGCCTAAGCATGGGGGGGTACGTATTTCTCACCTACATTACATTTATGCTCACACACACTCATTGCTAAATGTCGGTGCTCATACTTTTTCACTGTAATATCCATGCTAGTTTATTTTCTTTTTCCTGCTTTCTTCTTGTGTGTGTGTTAAACCTTAGGAAAAAAACAAAAAATTAGTAGTAGTTTATTTTTCTGCTGTAGTAGTAATTAAAAAGAAAACCCCAAAATATTTCCCGTTCTTCTTTTGTTTGTTGGGAGCTTTCCCGTGTAAATAGTTTTATTTCTTTTCTTTTCTTTGGGGGTCAGTAGGAGAAGACCATAATTAAATTGTTGAAGTGGCTCTTATATGCATTATTGTTGATTTAACCAAGAGCCCGTATTGCTTTGTCTTCTCCTGTTTATTGAATGCTTGCAGATTCCAGCTTAGTCCAATGCACGTGCACTTTTATTATTATTCACACCGTTCGGTCGTGCAAGTGAAAAGCAATGATGATGATATATGATGGGCTGACTGAGATGAGAAAAGCTGGTATGAACTCGACCTCTTTTGTTTTTGTAAATATGATGAGTCCCTCGTTCTTGATTCAGCTTATTATGAATAAACATGTTTGCAATGACAATTAGAGATCATAGTTGCTTGTGCCATGCTTGATTAGCTATGAGTTATAATGATTTACCTTGTGTGCCAACATGCTATTGAGATGATTATGATGTGGTATGATGAGGTGGTATCCTCCTTTGAATGATTTAAGTGACTTGACTTGGCACATGTTCACGCATGTAGTTGAAACAAATCAACATAGCCTTCACGATATTTATGTTCATGGTGGATTATACCCTACTCATGCTTGCATCCAATGTTTATTAATTTTAATGCATGTACATGGCTGTTGTCGCTCTCTAGTTGGTCGCTTCCCAGTCTTTTGTTAGACTTCACCTGTACTAAGCGGGAATACTGCTTGTGCATCCAATCCCTTAAACCCCAAAGTTATTCCAGATGAGTCCACCATACCTTCCTATATGCGGTATCTACCTGCCATTCCAAGTAAATTTGTATGTGCCAAATCTAAACCTTCAAATAAACATTCTATTTTGTATGCTCGAATAGCTCATGTATCAACAAAGGATGTCCTTATCTTCCGTGTTAGGCGGGTTATTCTCAAGAGGAGTGGACTCCGCTCCTCACTCACGAGAAAATGGCTGGTCACCGGGATGCCCAGTCCCATGCTTTATGCAAACTATATCAAAATTAATTGGAAACAAAACTCCCCTTGGGACCTGATGTATGTTGGAGGCACTCATTGTTTCGAGCAAGCCATGGATTGATGCTTGTTGGTGGAGGGGGAGTATAAACTTTACCATTCTATTTGGGAACCGCCTATAATGTGTTTAGCATGGAAGATATCGCCATCTCTTAGTTGTTACATTGACAATGAAAGTATACCGCTCAAAATACAATTTATCTCTATTTCAAAACCGAGCTCTGGCACCTCTACAAATCCCTGCTTCCCTCTGCGAAGGGCCTATCCATTTATTTTTATGTTGAGTCATCACCCTCTTATTAAAAAGCACTAGCTGGAGAGCACAACCGTCATTTGCATTCATCACTGTTAATTTATATTGGGTATGACTATGATTGGATCTCTTTTACCATGAATTACAATGTCTAGTCAGTCCTTGATCTTTAAAGGTGCTCTGCATTTATGTTTTTGCGGTCTCAAAAAGGGCTAGCGAGATACCATCTTGTTATATTATATTATGATTGTTTTGAGAAAGTGTTGTCATCCGAGATTTATTATTATGGCTTGCTAGTTGATTATGCTATTGATGTGAGTAATTGTGAGACCTGAGAATTATTGCAAATGTGGTTAGTTATGATCTATGCTGAAAACTTGAATGCTCGCTTGACATAGTTACAATAACAAGAGCAAACAGAGTTTGTAAAAGTTTTTCTTTCTTTCTTTCTTTCTTTTAGTTTGTCAACTGAATTGCTTGAGGACAAGCAAGGGTTTAAGCTTGGGGGAGTTGATACGTCTCCGTCGTATCTACTTTTCCAAACACTTTTGCCCTTGTTTTGGACTCTAACTTGTATGATTTGAATGGAACTAACCCGGACTGACGCTGTTTTCAGCAGAATTACCATGGTGTTGTTTTATGTGCAGAAAACAAATATTCTCGGAATGACCTGAAACTCCACGGAACATCTTAGAAAAACAATAAAAAATCCTCGCCAAAGATGAAGACCAGGGGGCCCACACCCTTCTCACGAGGGTGGGGGGCGCCCCCCCTAGGGTGCGCCCCTACCTCGTGGGCCCCCTGGAAACCCTCCGACGCCAACTCCAACTCTATATATTTGCTTTCAGAGAGAAAAAAAAATCAAAGAGAAGAAATCATCACGTTTTACGATACGGAGCCGCCGCCAAGCCCTAAAACCTCTCGGGAGGGCTGATCTGGAGTCCGTTCGGGGCTCCAGAGAGGGGGATTCGTCGACGTCATCATCATCAACCATCCTCCATCACCAATTTCATGATGCTCACCGCCGTGCGTGAGTAATTGCATTGTAGGCTTGCTGGACGGTGATGGGTTGGATGAGATTTATCATGTAATCGAGTTAGTTTTGTTAGGGTTTGATCCCTAGTATCCATTATGTTCTGAGATTGATGTTGCTATGACTTTGCTATGCTTAATGCTTGTCACTAGGGCCCGAGTGCCATGATTTTAGATCTGAACCTATTATGTTTTCATGAATATATGTGAGTTCTTGATCCTATCTTGCAAGTCTATAGTCACCTACTATGTGTTATGATCCGGCAACCCCGAAGTGACAATAATCGGGACCACTCCCGGTGATGACCATAGTTTGAGGAGTTCATGTATTCACTATGTGCTAATGCTTTGTTTCGGTTCTCTATTAAAAGGAGGCCTTAATATCCCTTAGTTTCCAAATAGTACCCCGCTGCCACGGGAGGGTAGGACAAAAGATGCCATGCAAGTTCTTTTCCATAAGCACGTATGACTATATACGGAATACATGCCTACATTACATTGATGAATTGGAGCTAGTTCTGTGTCACCCTATGTTATGACTGTTACATGATGAACCGCATCCGGCATAATTATCCATCACTGATCTAGTGCCTACGAGTTTTCCATATACTGGCTTACGCTTATTTACTTTCCCGTTGCTACTGTTACAATCACTACAAAATACCAAAAACATTAATTTTGCTATCTTTACTTTTGTTGCCGCTACCACCACTATCATATTACTTTGCTACTAAACACTTTGCTGCAGATACTAAGTTTCCAGGTGTGGTTGAATTGACAACTCAGCTGCTAATACTTGAGAATATTATTTGTCTCCCCTTGTGTCGAATCAATAAATTTGGGTTGAATACTCTACCCTCGAAAGCTGTTGCGATCCCCTATACTTGTGGGTTATCAGTACCTAGCCAAGGAAATCGCCCACCGGCTTCCGGCCAAGGGACAGATAGTCCCCAGCCTAGAGCCCCATGAGAGGGTCGTGTTCATCCCCCACTTCATCCGCGGGTTGGGATTTCCTCTCCACCCATTCGTCCGCGGACTCATGCTCTACTACGGGCTGGATTTCCACGATCTGGCCCCAACTCCTTCCTCAATATCTCGGCATTTATTGTCATGTGCGAGGCCTTCCTCCGTATCCCACCCCACTTCAGACTGTGGTTGAAGATCTTCAACGTGAAGCCGAAGGTGGTGGATGGCCAACATGTAGAGTGCGGAGGCGCCATGGTGAGCAAGCTGCCCAACGTCACCTGGCCCAAAGGTACCTTCGTGGAGACCGTTAAAGGGTGGCAGCAGCAATGGTTCTATGTCACAGAGCCTCACGACGCCACCTGGGCCGCGGGTCCTGAATTCCAGTCCGGCGCCCCGATGCGGCTCACCTCCTGGCTAGAGAAGGGCCTAGACTGGTCTTCGTCGAACGAGATGACAGCGCTTCAGACGTGCATCGGGAGCATGGTGGATAAGAACGTCAAGCTTGTGAATATGATCCAGGTGATGCCCGCTCGCCGGATTCTTCCGTGCCAAAGCCGGACTTGCCACTTATGGGAGTTTGATCCGGCCAAGCACCAGACCTTGCAACGGTTCTTTGACACTACGCATGAAGACATCTGGAAGGTGCTCTTCAAGGCCAATGAGACATGACTGGTGACGATCGAAGACCACGGGCACGACCTGGCCCATCCCGCTAGTGCGGTAAGTTTTCCGTATTTCAAGGTCTATCCTTTACTTGCTTACTCAAGGAAGATGTCTAAGCTTCCCTATTTGTTTTTTCAGGGCTGGACAAAGAAGGCGAAGCGGATTCAGTGTCCAGCTCCGCTGCCCAAAGAACCAGCTATCCCGCTTGTAACGAAGATGCTGGTTTCGGCGCCCTATCAAGTGCCGGAGAAGAAGACCAAAAAGAAGGCCAAGGGGACCAGAGGTGGTCTCCGCCATAAGGGCACTTCGGACGTGACATCCGAAGATGCCAAAACCCACTCCCCTCCCGCCACCGACGACGAGGAAGAGGAGGAAAGCAATTCTCCCCGTGAGGGGGGAAGGAAGAAAAGGGCGGCCTCCACGCATCTGGAGGCAGAGGCGTCTAAGAAGAGGAAGGCCTCTGCCGCGGACAACTCCGCGTGGGAGGTTGATAGCAGTTCCGAGTGGCGCCCCAGGGATAAGCCCCTGGCCGAATCGTAAGTACTCGAAGATGCACACAAATACCCAGCCTCTTTACTTCATAATTTTAACATGTTAAATCATGCACTTGCAGTCCGGCTCGTTCCGACCTCGAGCGATCCTCATCTTCGGGAAATTCACTGGATCCGAAGGTGACGGACAGCGGGTCCCTTCCGATGGCCTCCTCTCCCAAGGCTATGGAGGACGCTGAAGTGCTATCCTGAAGGACCCTCCCGGCTCAGGAGAACGCATAGGAGGCCGTCACGGTGGCACCAAAGGATGATACCTCGGCCGCCGAACACATAGGGGAGCAGATCCCCATGGAGACTGGAGATGGGGCAATATCCAATTTGGCCCCCAGCCGAATACGATCCCGGAGACCTATACGGCTCCGGAATCCGGCAAGCAGGCTCCTTCGAAAGAAGGAGGTGCACCGATTTCACCGGTGCCCTCTGTCCATCCAGAGGCACCGGATACTCTACTGGAAGCACTGCGAAGTGCTTCCATTGTTGAGGAACATTGTACCCTCATGGGTACGGTGGTTGAGAGGATTCAGTTTGCAAAGAGCGGACTGACCGAAGCCTGCACAAGCCTTCTAACAGGCTTTGAGGTAAGTGACGCAATTGTATAAAAAGGAATGTCATAATATAGACAGTAGGCCCTAAGACTTTGTCCGGTGTTTGAAACGAAAAGCTGGACAGAGGATCAAGTAATTTTCGCATGAGACTAACTAAATATGTCTGATGTGAACAAGGTTGGAAAAGGCGGTAGGCGTAAGCGAGGCGGTTGGCCTTCGCCTAGTGCCTAGGCGGTGCTTAAGCGCCCTAGGCGCAGCCTAGGCGGTAATATAGATTCTAGTATCAGGGTATATTTGTGGTTATTATATGTGCACTGATGTTAATTTATGGCATATAAATAAGTTAACTACCATCTACTACCATTTGAATATGTGATGCTTGGCATTTTAGTGCAATATGACATGATTTCTGGCTTGGGTAAACAATTTGTTGCATGTGTTGGGGAACGTAGTAATTTCAAAAAAATTCATACGCACACGCAAGATCATGGTGATGCATAGCAACGAGAGGGGAGAGTGTGATCTACGTACCCTCGTAGACCGAAAGTGGAAGCGTTAGCACAACGCGGTTGATGTAGTTGTACGTCTTCACGGCCCGACCGATCAAGCACCGAAACTACGGCACCTCCGAGTTCTAGCACATGTTTAGCTCGATGACAATCCCCGGACTCCGATCCAGCAAAGTGTCGGGGAAGAGTTCCGTCAGCACGACGGCGTGGTGACGATCTTGATGTTCTACCGTCGCAGGGCTTCGCCTAAGCACCGCTACAATATTATCAAGGATTATGGTGGAGGGGGCACCGCACACGGCTAAGAGAACGATCACGAAGATCAACTTGTGTGTCTTTGGGGTGCCCCCTGCCCCCGTATATAAAGGAGCAAGAGGGGAGGAGGCCAGCCCTAGGAGGGGCGCGCCAGGGGAGTAGGATTCCTACTCCTAGTTGGAGTAGGTTTCCTCCTTTCCTAGTCCAACTAGGAGAAGGGGGGAAAGTGGGGAAGAGGGGAAGGAAGGGAGAGAGGGGCCGCACCCCAAACCCCTTGTCCAATTCGGACTGGGCTTGGGAGGGTCGCGCGCCACCTCCTGGTCCTTCCCACTAAGGCCCATTAAGGCCCATTGCTTCTTCCTCGTATTCCCGTAACTCTCCGATACCTCCGAAAATACCCGAATCACTCGGAACCTTTCCGATGTCTGAATATAGTCGTCCAATATATCGATCTTTACGTCTCAACCATTTCGAGACTCCTCGTCATGTCCCCTATCTCATCCGGGACTCCGAACTCCTTCGGTACATCAAAACATATAAACTCATAATGAAACTGTCATCGAAACCTTAAGCGTGCGGACCCTACGCGTTCGAGAACAATGTAGACATGACCGAGACACGTCTCCGGTCAATAACCAATAGCAGAGCCTCGATGCTCATATTGGCTCCCACATATTCTACGAAGATCTTTATCGGTCAGACCGCATAACAACATACGTTGTTCCCTTTGTCGTCGGTATGTTACTTGTCCGAGATTCAATCGTCGGTATCTCAATACCTAGTTCAATCTCGTTACCGGCAAGTCTCTTTACTCGTTTCGTAATACATTATCTCGCAACTAACTCTTTAGTTGCAATGCTTGCAAGGCTTATGTGATGTGCATTACCGAGAGGGCCTAGAGATACCTCTCCGACAATCGGAGTGACAAATCCTAATATCGAAATACGCCAACCCAACATGTACCTTTGGAGACACCTGTAGAGCTCCGTTATAATCACCCAGTTACGTTGTGACGTTTGGTAGCACACAAAGTGTTCCTCCGGCAAACGGGAGTTGCATAATCTCATAGTCATAGGAACATGTATAAGTCATGAAGAAAGCAATAGCAACATACTAAACGATCGGGTGCTAAGCTAATGGAATGGGTCATCTCAATCACATCATTCTTCTAATGATGTGATCCCGTTAATCAAATAACAACTCTTTTGTTCATGGTTAGGAAACATAACCATCTTTGATTAACGAGCTAGTCAAGTAGAGGCATACTAGTGACACTCTGTTTGTCTATGTATTCACACATGTATTATGTTTCCGGTTAATACAATTCTAGCATGAATAATAAACATTTATCATGATATAAGGAAATAAATAATAACTTTATTATTGCCTCTAGGGCATATTTCCTTCAGTCTCGCACTTGCACTAGAGTCAATAATCTAGTTCACATTGCCATGTGATTCAACACTAATAGTTCACATCACCATGTGATTAACACCCATAGTTCACATCGTCATGTGACTCACACCCAAAGGGTTTACTAGAGTCAGTAATCTAGTTCACATCGCTTATGTGATTAACACCCAATGAGTACTAAGGTGTGATCATGTTTTGCTTGTGAGATAATTTTAGTCAACGGGTCTGTCACATACAGATCCATAAGTATTTTGCGAATTTCTATGTCTACAATGCTCTGCACGGAGCTACTCTAGCTAATTGCTCCCACTTTCAATATGTATCTAGATCGAGACTTAGAGTCATCCAGATCTGTGTCAAAACTTGCATCGACGTAACTTTTTATGACAAACCTTTTGTCACCTCCATAATTGAGAATTATTTCCTTATTCCACTAAGGATAATTTTGACCGCTGTCCAGTGATCTACTCTTAGATCACTATTGTACTACCTTGCTTAACACAGTGTAGGGTATACAATAGATATGATACACAACATGGCATACTTTATAGAACCTATGGCTGAGGCATAGGGAATGACTTTCATTCTCTTTCTATCTTCTGCCGTGGTCAGGATTTGAGTCTTACTCAATTTCACACCTTGTAACACAGTCAAGAACTCTTTCTTTGACTGTTCCATTTTTGAACTACTTCAAAATATTGTCAAGGTATGTACTCATTGAAAAAACTTATCAAGCGTCTTGATCTATCTCTATAGATCTTGATGCTTAATATGTAAGCAGCTTCACCGAGGTCTTTCTTTGAAAAACTTCTTTCAAAAACACTCCTTTATGCTTTGCAGAATAATTCTACATTATTTCCGATCAACAATATGTCATTCACATATAATTATCAGAAATGCTGTAGTGCTCCCACTCACTTTCTTATAAATACAGGCTTCACCGCAAGTCTGTATAAAACTATATGCTTTGATCATCTCATCAAAGCGTATATTCCAACTCTGAGATGCTTGCACCAGTCCATAGATGGATCGCTGGAGCTTGCACATTTTGTTTAACACCTTTAGGATTGACAAAACCTTCTGGTTGCATCATATACAATAAATCCATTAAGGAATGCAGTTTTGTTTATCCATTTGCCAGGTTTCATAAAATGCGGCAATTGCTAACATGATTCGGACAGACTTAAGCATAGATACGAGTGAGAAACTCTCATCGTAGTCAACACCTTGAACTTGTCAAAAACCTTTTTGCGACAATTCTAGCTTTGTAGATAGTAACACTACTATCAGCGTCCGTCTTCCTCTTGAAGATCCATTTATTTTCTATGGCTTGCCGATCATCGGGCAAGTCAACCAAAGTCTACACTTTGTTCTCATACATGGATCCCATCTCAGATTTCATGGCCTCAAGCCATTTTGTGGAATCTGGGCTCATCATCGCTTCCTCATAGTTCGTAGGTTCATCATGGTCAAGTAGCATGACCTCCAGAACAGGATTACGTACCACTCTGGTGCGGATCTCACTCTGGTTTACCTACGAGATTCGGTAGTAACTTGATCTAAAGTTACATGATCATCATCATTAGCTTCCTCACTAATTGGTGTAGTAGTCATAGGAACAGATTTCTGTGATGAACTACTTTCCAATAAGGGAGAAGGTACAATTACCTTATCAAGTTTTACTTTCCTCCCACTCACTTCTTTCAAGAGAAACTCCTTCTCTAGAAAGGATCCATTCTTAGCAACGAATGTCTTGCCTTCGGATCTGTGATAGAAGGTGTACCCAACAGTCTCCTTTGGGTATCCTATGAAGAAATATTTCTCTGATTTGGGTTTGAGCTTATCAGGATGAAACTTTTTCATATAAGCATCGCAACCCCAAACTTTAAGAAACGACAACTTTGGTTTCTTGCCAAACCACAGTTCAGATTGTGTCGTCTCAACGGATTTAGATGGTGCCCTTTTTAACGTCAATGCAACTGTCTTTAATGCATAACCCCAAAAACATTAGTGGTAAATCGGTAAGAAACACCATAGATTGCACTATATCCAATAAAGTACGGTTATGACGTTCAGACACACCATTATGCTGTGGTGTTCCAGGTGGCGTGAGTAGTGAAACTATTTCACATTGTTTTAACTGAAGACCAAACTCGTAACTCAAATATTCTTCTCCACGATCAGATCGTAGAAATTTTATTTTCTTGTTACGATGTTTTTCCACTTCACTCTGAAATTATATGAACTTTTCAAATGTTTCAGACTTCTATTTCATTAAGTAGATATACCCATATATGCTCAAATCATCTGTGAAGGTCAGAAAATAATGATACCCGCTGCAAGCCTTAATATTCATCGGACGACATACATCAGTATGTATGATTTCCAACAAATCTGTTGCTTGCTCCATTGTTCCGGAGAACGGCGTTTTAGTCATCTTGCCCAAGAGACATGGTTCGCAAGCATCAAGTGATTCATAATCAAGTGATTCCAAAATCCCATCAGCATGGAGTTTCTTCATGCGCTTTACACCAATATGACTTAAACGGCAGTGCCACAAATAAGTTGCACTATCATTATTAACTTTGCATCTTTTGGCTTCAATATTATGAATATGTGTATCACTACGATCGAGATCCAACAAACCATTTTCGTTGGTGTGTATGACCATAGAAGGTTTTATTCATGTAAAAAGAACAACAATTGTTCTCTAACGTAAATGAACAACCGTATTGCAATAAACATGATCAAATCATATTCATGCTCAACGCAAACACCAAATAACACTTATTTAGGTTCAACACTAGTCCCGAAAGTATAGGGAGTCTGCGATGATGATCATATTAATCTTGGAACCACTTCCAACACACATCATCACTTTAACCTTAACTAGTCTCTGTTTATTCTGCAACTCCCGTTTCGAGTTACTACTCTTAGCAACTGAACCAGTATCAAATACCGAGGGGTTGCTATGAACACTAGTAAAATACGCATCAATAATATGTATATCAAATATACCTTTGTTCACTTTGCCATCTTTCTTATCCGCCAAATACTTGGGGTAGTTCCGCTTCCAGTGACCAGTTCCTTTGCAGTAGAAGCACTTAGTCTCAGGCTTAGGTCCAGACTTGGGCTTCTTCACTTGAGCAGCAACTCGCTTGTCGTTCTTCTTGAAGTTCCCCTTCTTCCCTTTGCCCTTTTCTTGAAACTAGTGGTCTTGTCAACCATCAACACTTGATGTTTTTCTTGATTTCTACCTTCGTCGATTTCAGCATTATGAAGAGCTTGGGAATCGTTTCCGTTATCCCTTGCATATCATAGTTCATCATGAAGTTCTACTAACTTGGTGATGGTGACTAGAGAATTCTGTCAATCACTATTTTATCTGGAAGATTAACTCCCACTTGATTCAAGCGATTGTAGTACCCAGACAATCTGAGCACATGCTCACTGCTTGAGCTATTCTCCTCCATCTTTTAGCTATAGAACTTGTTGGAGACTTCATATCTCTCAACTCGGGTATTTGCTTGAAATATTAACTTCAACTCCTGGAACATCTCATATGGTCCATGACGTTCAAAACGTCTTTGAAGTCCCGATTCTAAGCCTGTTTAAGCATGGTGCACTAAACTATCAAGTAGTCATCATATTGAGCTAGCCAAACGTTCATAACGTCTGCTTCTGCTCCTGCAATTGGTCTGTCACCTAGTGGTGCATCAAGGACATAATTCTTCTGTGCAGCAATGAGGATAAACCTTAGATCATGGATCCAATCCGCATCATTGCTACTAACATCTTTCGACACAATTTTCTCTAGGAACATATCAAAATAAACACAGGGAAGCAACAACGCGAGCTATTGATCTACAACATGATTTGCAAAATACTACCAGGACTAAGTTCATGATAAATTTAAGTTCAATTAATCATATTACTTAAGAACTCCCACTTAGATAGACATCCCTCTAATCCTCTAAGTGATCACGTGATCCAAATCAACTAAACCATGTCTGATCATCACGTGAGATGGAGTAGTTTCATTGGTGAACATCACTATGTTGATCATATCTACTATATGATTCACGCTCGACCTTTCGGTCTCCATGTTCCAAGGCCATATCTGTATATGCTTGGCTCGTCAAGTATAACCTGAGTATTCCGCGTGTGGAACTGTTTTGCACCCGTTGTATTTGAACGTAGAGCCTATCACACCCGATCATCACGTGGTGTCTCAGCACAAAGAACTTTTGCAACTGTGCATACTCAGGGAGAACACTTCTTGATAATTAGTGAGAGATCATCTTAAAATGCTACCGTCAATCAAAGCAAGATAAGATGTATAAAAGATAAACATCATATGCAGTCAAAATATGTGACATGATATGGCCATCATCATCTTGCGCCTTTGATTTCCATCTCCAAAGTACTGTCATGATCTCTATCGTCACCGGCATGACACCATGATCTCCATCATCTTGATCTATATCAATGTGTCGTCACGTGGTCGTCTCCCCAACAATTGCTCTTGCAACTATTGCTATCGCATAGCGATAAAGTAAAGCAATTATTGGGCGCTTGCATCTTATGCAATATAGAGACAACCATAAGGATTTTGCCAGTTACCGATAACTTCAACAAAACATGATCATCTCATACAACAACTTATATCTCATCACGTCTTGACCATATCACATCACAACATGCCCTGCAAAAACAAGTTAGACGTCCTCTACTTTTGTTTGTTGCAAGTTTTACGTGGCTGCTACGGGCTTAAGCAAGAACCAATCTTACCTACGCATCAAAACCACAACGATAGTTTGTCAAGTTGGTGCTGTTTTAACCTTCGCAAAGACTGGGCTAGTCACACTCGGTTCAACTAAAGTTGGAGAAACTGACACCCGCCAGCCACCTGTGTGCAAAGCACGTCGGTAGAACCAGTCTCGCATAAGCGTACGCGTAATGTCGGTCCGGGCCGCTTCATCCAACAATACCGCCGAACCAAAGTATGACATGCTGGTAAGCAGTATGACTTATATCGCCCACAACTCACTTGTGTTCTACTCATGCATAACATCAACGCATAAAACCTAGGCTCTGATACCACTGTTGGGGAACGTAGTAATTTCAAAAAATTTCCTACGCACACGCAAGATCATGGTGATGCATAGCAACGAGAGGGGAGAGTGTGATCTACGTACCCTCGTAGACCGAAAGCGGAAGCGTTAGCACAACGCGGTTGATGTAGTCGTACGTCTTCACGGCCCGACCGATCAAGCATCGAAACTACGGCACCTCCGAGTTCTAGCACACGTTCAGCTCGATGACGATCCCCGGACTCCGATCCAGCAAAGTGTCGGGGAAGAGTTCCGTCAGCACGACGGCGTGGTGACGATCTTGATGTTCTACCATCACAGGGCTTCGCCTAAGGACCGCTACAATATTATCGAGGATTATGGTGGAGGGGGGCACCGCACACGGCTAAGAGAACGATCACGAAGATCAACTTGTGTGTCTTTGGGGTGCCCCCTGCCCCCGTATATAAATGAGCAAGAGGGGAGGAGGCCGGCCCTAGGAGGGGCGCGCCAGGGGAGTAGGATTCCTACTCCTAGTTGGAGTAGGTTTCCTCCTTTCCTAGTCCAACTAGGAGAAGGGGGGAAAGGGGGGAAGAGGGGAAGGAAGGGTGAGAGGGGCCGCGCCCCAAACCCCTTGTCCAATTCGGACTAGGCTTGGGAGGGGCGCGCGCCACCTCCTGGTCCTTCCCACTAAGGCCCATTAAGGCCCATTGCTTCTTCCTCGTATTCCCGTAACTCCCCGGTACCTCCGAAAATACCTGAATCACTCGGAACCTTTCCGATGTCCGAATATAGTCGTCCAATATATCGATCTTTACGTCTCAACTATTTCGAGACTCCTCGTCATGTCCCCGATCTCATCCGGGACTCCGAACTCCTTCGGTACATCAAAACATATAAACTCATAATGAAACTGTCATCGAAACCTTAAGCGTGTGGACCCTACGGGTTCGAGAACAATGTAGACATGACCGAGACACGTCTCCGGTCAATAACCAATAGCGAAACCTGGATGCTCATATTGGCTCCCACATATTCTACGAAGATCTTTATCGGTCAGACCGCATAACAACATACGTTGTTCCCTTTGTCATCGGTATGTTACTTGCCCGAGATTCGATCGTCGGTATCTCAATACCTAGTTCAATCTCGTTACCGGTAAGTCTCTTTACTCGTTCCATAATACATCATCTCGCAACTAACTCTTTAGTTGCAATGCTTGCAAGGCTTATGTGATGTGCATTACCGAGAGGGCCCAGAGATACCTCTCCGACAATCGAAGTGACAAATCCTAATATCGAAATACGCCAACCCAACATGTACCTTTGGAGACACCTGTAGAGCTCCTTTATAATCACCCAGTTATGTTGTGACGTTTGGTAGCACACAAAGTGTTCCTCCGACAAACGGGAGTTGCATAATCTCATAGTCATAGGAACATGTATAAGTCATGAAGAAAGCAATAGCAACATACTAAACGATCGGGTGCTAAGCTAATGGAATGGGTCATGTCAATCACATCATTCTTCTAATGATGTGATCCCATTAATCAAATAACAACTCTTTTGTTCATGGTTAGGAAACATAACCATCTTCGATTAACGAGCTAGTCAAGTAGAGGCATACTAGTGACACTCTGTTTGTCTATGTATTCACACATGTATTATGTTTCCGGTTAATACAATTCTAGCATGAATAATAAACATTTATCATGATATAAGGAAATAAATAATAACTTTATTATTGCTTCTAGGGCATATTTCCTTCAGCATGCACTTCCTAGACTACCATATATGTCCTAGGCGAGGCGTTTGTCCATTGCCTAGCGCCTAGGCGTGCCTAAGCGCCTCCTAGGCACTGCCTTTTGCAAGAGTGGATGTGAATAAGCAAGAGTCGTTGCTGGCCGCAACCACTCATGCTGCTGAGGTCTCCGGACTAAAGCAGAGTATGGAGCGGCCCGAGGACGAGCTTGGCCGTGTAAAAAAGCAGCTTGAAGACAAGCAATGTATGCAATGACCTTGTGTATATCCGGAAAGGATGAATGATTTGTGCTGACCATAGTGCCATGATATTTATTAGGGGCGGCGGCTGAGGTGGAGGCCCTCAAGAAGGCGCTGGCCGAGGCCGAGGAAAGAGCGGCAAAGGAACAAGCCGCCCGTGAAAAGCATGAGGCCAGGGTCGGTGAGGTCCAGCAGGAGCTCCAGGATGCCGTGAAGAAATACCAGTCCTTGGAGCGCCACGTTGCGGATCAAGATTCCGAACTCGCCAAGGCCCGCCAAAGCGCACAAGATGCCCGAGTCGAAGCCCAAGGCGCCCTCCAGGAGATCCAAGAGGCCAGAAAAATCGCGGCAGGTAAGGCCTTCATTATGCAGAGCAAATATGTGAAGAAGAGGTATCTCTTACTAACCCGGATTTGGAGTTCTCCAGGAGCATTTGCGGATTTACCGCATAGTGTTGCCGATGCTGCGGAGTTCTTCCGAGCCGAAGAGGGGAGCTCGACGAAGAAGCTGTTCTGGTCACAATACCTTGCACCAGAACTTCCGGTGCCCTTTAGCGATCAGCTAAAACAGCTGGTCGAACTACATAGGGTGGCCGAACTAGCCATGAAGGATTTAATAATCCGGCTATGGCCTACCGAAGTCATACCCAGCAGCTACTTTGGACTCGTGAAGCTGCTAGTCAATGACTGCCCGCGGCTTGACGTCATCAAGCGGTCAGTCTGCATTGAAGGTGCGCGGATGGCCTTCGCCCGTGTCAAGGTGCAGTGGGCGAAGATGGACGCGGTCAAGCTCGCGACCGAGGGGCCGCCCGCTGGCAAGGAGCACGCACGCCGGAGCGATATTTTGATGATGTCCTCAAGGGGTCCCACATTGTAGAGGGCCAGTGTTCAAAAGACATTATCTTCGAATGAATACATTCATGTTATCTTGTCTTGTATGATGAAACAAAGCCGTTATGTAATATAATGCTTGTTTATTATTTAAAAATTTTCCTCCTGTGTGTCTGTTTCTATTAAATCTGAGAATTGGCCAGTCGTCGGCTTCAACCCCCACGTAGGTAGTACGGGGGTGTTCGGGATGGAATCTAAACACTCTTAATCCAAGAATTTGGTCCTTGAAGGAGGTGTTTAGTGCAATGAACCAGGAAATCGTGTGGCACCCTGGCTCAGAGAAAACCGGAACGCCCCGTATTCTAGCCCAGAGATCGAGGTGAAGTCTTCTGGAATACGGCGCTGCTTAGTATAGAACAAAGCAGCTCTCTATTACAACACGAATATGAATACAAGTGTTCCGATATTACAATGAATAACATCGGCACGGCGACATTACGCCAACCACGGTTTCTCTATACAAGCAGCATAACAATTCGAAGCAGCGGAACAACTACTGGCAGCGGAACAACGAACGGCGATGATGGACTCCAATCCACAGGGACTCTGGCTAGAATGTTTATCCTAGCTCGCGAACACGGGAACAACACCAAACAAGCAAGCAATCCAGGCACGACCTGCAAACTGGCATGACACGCCAGGTCAGTACACTGAATGTACTTGCAAGCTCACAATAACCAGAAGCATTCAAGACAAACAACAACATGGCAATTGCAGGTTAAGCAGGAATCATCATGAGATTATCAGGGTAACATGGCATGAACAACATGAACATAATATCGCTAGAACAATATGATCATGGCATGAACATATAAATCTAATGATACTAGCATGCAACATGATGACACTATATGCACCATTTATTCTGCTCGGGTTACCTCGTAACCATCACATGCATCACTTACCAACTTCATACATTACACGATCATCTTAGGATCAAATCAAGCTTGGTATAAACAATATCGTAGTAATCACCAAATGACCACAAGGAGCTTGATCTTTACCCACGATTCTCGCAGAACATCACGAATATCCAACAACTCAGTATCCTCGATACCACGGTAATCATTTCAGTGATCACAACCATGACCAACACTTGGTCTCAAACGGTGATCCTTCCGATGATCACAACCAACTTATCTCATCCTCGAACCGGGATTGTTATTTAGCACATTATTATTATTACTGTTGACTCATAGTGTGACCAACACAAAGTGGTCCCTTATCCACGGGCACAGCTATCGATAGATTTAATACACTCTGCAGAGGTTATTACACTGTACCCACACCACAGAACCCATGGCCTCGCACTCCCATTCGGGTGGAGCAACGACGTTCTGACAAAACCGATCTACTACCATGACACTCTCCCGGCCACTCTGACTCACTCCCCACTGGGCTAGTCCTGGGTGGCCCCGTGTCTACCAAAGACACAACGACCACCGTCGTGGCCAAACATAAACGGTCCCACACGGGGACCCGGATCCATAACAACAACAGCGGGCACACAAGGTTATGTCTGCTCACCGGGACAGGGTACGACATGCCCATAACCTTCCCTCGTTGGAGGCACCGGCGAGAGGCACGGCAATAGACCCAGTTAGGACCTTCCCATAAAGGTAAGCATGGTTGCACTGGTCAGTTCGATATGGTGGGACCATGACTCAGCCAACAGTTGTTCAAGTTCAATTTAATCCGATTAAACTTGAATGCAAATATGCTGAGCCATGATAAAATACATGATGCGATTACAATCACTACTAGGAAAAGGCCTACTAGTGGCGCACCAGTTTTGCCTACTAATGGCACACTACTGGTGCGCCACTAGTACCACGCCACTAGTGTTTTTTACTAATGGCGCACCACTGGTGCGCCATTAGTATCTGGTATACTAATGGCGCACCACGCCGTGTGCCATTAGTATAGGCCACCTTGCGCCATTAGTATCTGGCATACTAATGGCGCACTGTGGGGTGATGCGCCATTAGTATGAATATTAGGTTTTCTTTTACTTTTCTGAATTTTGCACAGGTTACAAAATATATTATTGAACAGAATATAGACAGCACCCCACAGCAAGAGTAGATTCATTGAATACAATAGAAGATTAGTCTCTGAATACAATTCATCATATTAGTCTCCGAATTCAAAAGACCGAACAAAGATAGAACATTACAAGTCTCGAGACCACGAGTAGCGAGTTTGTCGGAAGTAATACTAAGATAGAACATTACAAGTCTCGAACCAACCCTACTTAATTGTTCTTAGCACATGATCATCAGTATTAGGCAGGACCTAAATACCCTATTTAAGGTAAAATAGCATAAAACAATATAGACCCTGACTCTCCATTATGGAGAATGGAGATCATCCTGTCTCCAATTCTTGCGCTTCGCTTCCTTTTGCTTCCAAGAACCTCCTTATGACTGTCCATACATTTTTTCCATCCTTTGATTTTCATGTCTCCACTTGTTTTAGAAATCTGGTATGGACAATTGAGATTCGTAGGATGACCTGGCTGTATGTTCAAAACATTAAGGCTACCTTTCTGATACATCAAATGAGGCACACAATTCTCTGGGATTATCTATTGAAAAACATAGTAATAACTTCATAGTTAGCAATGATGTACTAGTTTTAGAAGTATGCAAAAGATGCACGGATGTCGTAATAGTAAAAATCTTACCAGGGTATCTCCCTGGTAGTTACCGTAGTTGAACACATGCACTAGTGGCACGTATTTACCATAAGTTGAGGAGTTTGATTGTGGATATTGTAATTCTCAATGTCAGTACAAAATCCAACCAGATGATTTTTCTCCTTGTAAGTTGTTAATTCGGAGCCATCGGTGTAGTGGGTTTTGTCTACCATCTCCCGCACATTCTTTGAACAATAAAAATAAGCTGTCAATGGAAATAAGCTGTCAACTATTTTGAAATAAACAATATAAATTAGCTAATAACTATGTTTGAGAAACTCACATAGCGGTAGAACTGGAGGCGTATCAACAAGGACCCAAATGTCCATATTGTCTTGGTCGATATCAGGATTACCAAGATCCATGGTGATAAGCATACCCTCATCAAAACCATACATCTTGCAAAATGCTTCCCAATTTTTGCAACCAAAATGGGTTACGCTCTCGGAATTATACAGATTTACTTCAAAGTCCACATCATGATGAGTCCTTAGGTGAATTTTCTTTGTTTCAGAAATTTCATGGTCTTCAAAATCCATCCTCTCCAAGACATAGCGTCTTGCATGGCATGGGATAAGCTATACTCAAATTGTAAAAGATGAAAATTACACACTGAAATAGTTGAAGTCATGCTTAATTATGAAAATAACACTTGTCGTCGTTCTGTACCGTTTCAACTTCGAAGGTCTCCTCGAGCTTAATGCTGAAGCGCCAATCATCGTCCAAGTGAGGCATGTCGCACAGACCTCAATCGTCGTGGCACCAGTCGCACTCCCCCGGGAGACTTTCGTCGTCCGATGATGATGATGACATATCCTACGTTCACAATTCAAAACTACATCATTTAGGGTTTGTCGACACCGAGGCATCCTAAAAGCTAAGCTTTTATCATTTAGGGTTTGTCGACGCCGAGGCACCCTAAAAGCCTAAGCTTTCATCATTTAGGTTCTTATCGACACCGAGGCACCCTAAAAGCCAAGGTTTTATCATTTAGGGTTTGTCGACGCCGAGGCACCCTAAAAGCCTAAGCTTTCATCATTTAGGTTCTTATCGACACCGAGGCACCCTAAAACCTATGGTTTAATGCAGCAAGAATAAAGGGGCAGTTGATCCTACTTAATTAAGTACTAAGATACCCCGGCTTATGCATTAGTTGCAAGTACCCCATATGTCCTATTTTTAGCAAAGTCATGCTAAAATTCACGGAAAATTTCAGCATGACCTTTGCTGAAAGTAGGACATATGGAGTACCCGAATTTGCCGGAACGGAAGTTAATCGACATTCCGGCAAACTCAAGGGCCTCTCGGGGTACCTGCAAAATCATCACGACACAATGGTCGGAGACAAAACCCAGCAAACTAGCAAGATGATCATCATCTTTGCAAGACAGTAGCTCAAGTTTTTGACAGTAGCCTCTGAAGAAAACAACATTGCAACATTCAAGTTCAGACATACACACTGAACATTTGACCAGTTACCTCTGAAGAAAAATATACGCTGACTATTGGATACAAAGAAAACAGCTATTGTAAACATTAAGTCATGGTAGTGTGCGCTGAAACAATTACAGTATAGGAACAACAACATAACAGTAGCTCAATTACTAGAGGACTGTAAAAAACAAAAACAAAAAACACAAAGCAGTCATTTCCTTGTGTGTTCTATACATATAGATGAAAATGGATATGTTGCTACAGTAATTACAGTTCTAGGGAAAGGGAGTTATAGTTTAACATCATCAAGTAGTGTTACATAATATAGGTGATCATCATCAAGTAGTTGCTAGCAGCAAAGTTACTAACGTGTTTACAGAAAAAAAATCTGTAAAAGATGATCATCATCTTTGCAAGTCTTTCTCAATGTGATCACAAGTAATTCAGAGGCATCACAATAAAGCAACACCCCACACTAGCCTAAGAACAAGTGAAGTTTCACCCATATAAGAACAACTTTATAAAATCAGAGAAGTTGCTAAATTTTTTGTATCCTTCATACACACTAGAGTACAATTCTTTATAATGTTCCATCATCATTACAGAAATCCAAGAAACACATGGTCTTGAGGATATTCTTTATGACTGATTATTTCAGAAATGCCAGGGAACACAGAAATCCAAGAAACGCTGTTTTCACTTGATTTATTAAAATGGGTCATCACAAGCTCAACGTTGGGAAAAATGAGTGTTGTGAGGAATCAGTGCACAGTGGCACACCAGCTGCCTGCCCAATTTCTTCTTCTTCTATAAAGAACATAATCGGCTTGTTGGACCGGATCTACTCGTAATTAATTATATCGAGCGATCGTTTTCTCCTTATTAGAAATTAAGCTGATGTGCACACATATCTATGATACTACCATGTACTAGAACCAAGACCAAGTTGCGTGAATAATGCTTGCATGACTGTGCCTGATTGCTGTATGATTACTTGATTAGGGGGATGAAAACGATAGGGGGAGCCTTCCAAATGTACAGTGTAGACAAGCTGAATGTGTCAAGTGGATGGCCCCAAATACAGTACAAACAAGCTGAATATGTAAGCACACAACTATATGTGTTGTTTTGCTCTTGTACTTCTGATAATCGTAGTTTCTACCTCCTAGTTTTTCTTTAGCCATAGTTAAACTTGTAAGAAGTGTACACAACTGTAAACTATCATTGGGCCGGCCGATTCTATGCATTTGTTTCGTTTTGCTTTTCGAATGATGAGACTTAGGTCCAACAGAGCGCACCCAACATTCCAATTGCCTCAGTTAAATCCCAAATTGCTAGCTGCCCATGTTCTAGAACTACCAGTTGATCATGAACAGGTCAATGCTCTACGGATCACATGGACCAGCAATCAAGGAGCCACGAAGACTTCGAAATACAATAAAAAAACTAGGGAGCAAGAAGCCTGCCGCCATGGTCCTAGGGTTTGCAGGGGAGGGGTGGAGGAGAAGGGAGGAATCACCTGGGGGAGGGGATGGAGGAATGGAGGAAGACGTCGGGGGCGGCGAGGGAGGATGTCGAGGGCGCAGGCGCGGGCGGAGGGGGGACGGCGAGGGAGGCGGTGCTCGGCTCGGCGCCGCGTGGCCTGGCTGAGCTGAGGTAGAGGCGGTCGTCGTCTTCTCCTCCTCCTCGTCCTCCTCCTGGTCCTCCTTCTCCGGCTCGGGGCGCAGGGGCGTGGGGGCGGCGGCGGTGGACGGACGGCGAGGTCGGTGAAGAGAACGGCAACGGTGCCGCAACGAAGCCGCGTGGTCAGCCGCGGGGGCGGGGGGGTGGAGTCCGGCGGGGGTCTGGCGAGGGAGAGATGGACGAAGGGGATCTGTTGAGGAAGAGGGAGGAATTAGCTAGGGGGAAGCTTACTAATGGCGCACCCCGCGGCGGTGCGCCATTAGTATGTTTTTAGTTTACTAATGGCGCACCGTGGCACAGTGCGCCATTACTAGTTTAAACTAGTAATGGTGCACTGTGCCACGGTGCGCCATTAGTAGTTTTGCGAAAAAAAGAGTAAAAAAATACAGTAGTGGCGCACTCTATGGCTGGTGCGCCATTACTAGTTAGAACTAGTAATGGCGCACTTTGCCCGGATGCGCCATTAGTATGTTTGGAAAAATGAAAAAAATTGTTACTAGTGGCGCACCTTGTGTCTGGTGCGTCATTAGTGTCTTCCACACTAATGGCGCGTCGGCACATGGTGCGCCATTAGTATATAGTAGTGGCGCACCACTTCTCTGGTGCGCCATTAGTGTCAATTTCATCTATAGCCCTTTTCCTAGTAGTGAATGCATGAGCATGTTATCAACATAATCATGAGGGAACCACATAACTATCCACCATATGAACAATGAATCATATCCAACTAAGCATGGCATAATGACGAGCATGAATATTACAAGTACAACACTACTCATAGCATGACCACTAGCATCAACAATAAATATCATGCAACAATAGATCAACAATGCTATCATGCAAGCATTTAACCAACTGGATGCAATGGAACATGCATAACAACGGTACTCGGGACAGACGTCAGTAATGCACCGAAGACCATTACCAACATCAACATGTACTACTAGCAAGCATAAGAATATGAAAATAATACTAGCAACTAGCAGGGCATGTCAACCAGGTGCATAACAACATAGCAATAAAGTAAGCACTAATCCAGAAGCATTACCGAAACAAGGATAACCAGATTTAAACAAGCAAATATTTAATAAATATTCAAGTTGAAAACCATGGCTACTGCATGACTATCGTGCAAGTGGGTATTGTGGCTTGCCTGGGGTGACAGAGACTCCAGGAAGAAGTGCGGTGAAGCCGCAGAACGAAACGTTGGACCGTTCTTTCTCGGAGGGGGCTGATTAGAGGCAAGGGCAAAATGGTCATTTTCACTGTGAGAACACCTAGTGAAAATGTTACCAAAAGATAGAGCTCGACGAGACGAAGAAGTGAGCGCTGGTTTCACCTCAATCGGAGTTACGGTTGAAAAGTTGCGAGGAGTTGAAGATCAAGGACCAATCTATGAATATTTCTTCACAAACAGGTCCCTGGCGAGGAAAAACAGAACACGCCTTCATCCAGATTACGTTTTCCGTGAAGGGAAAACGTATTTTTAGCCGCAATAGATAGAAAATACGCTTTCTCAGAACGAAAATGTATTTCCAGAAAAGACGTCTCCACTTATCCATGTGGACCAGGGAACGAGAGGCTTACAGGTGGGGTCCAGGCGTAGGGGGAGGGGCCAAGCTCGGTAGTCTCCTTCCTCCCGCTCCTGTGCTCCCGTGCGATACAGAGGAGGATCAGGGGAGGAAGCGGCGAGGGGGCCGACCAGCTCTGGCCGTCTCTGGCCGAGCCGAGGGCACCGGCGGGACCGGGGCTGGGACGGGGTCCCGTTCAAAGGGAGCACGACCACCGGGCAGGAGAGGGATGGAGGGGAGAGGGGGCGCCAGGAGGACGACCGGGACAGGCAGGCGGTGGTGCTCTCCGGCGAAGCACGCACTCCGGCGAGGGGCAAGTGGGTGGGGCAGCTGAGTGGAACGAGGGAGGGACAGTGGACGTGGAGGGGAGGCGAGAGGAGGCTCGGGTTGGCCAGAATCATGCTGAGGCCGAGGCAGCCATGGCGGACAGAGGCGAACTCCAACGAGATGGGGCGATTCCAGAGAGCAAATGAGGCAAGGGAGAGATGGTTGAGGTGTGGAGGGACTCGGGGGTCCTATATATAGGCCCGGGGAAGGCTCTGGAGCTCACAAGCGAGCTCCCGACCGAGCTTTAATGGCGGGCAGAGGCTGGACGCGGCACGGGCATGGCTATAGCGGCACATTTAAGGCGAACCACGATGAGGCAGCGAGGCAGGGCGATGCAGTCGAGCACGGGCGAGCTCCAGGACATGAATGGAGGTCGAGACGATGAGGGGGGAGACGAGCACAGTGGCCGGACCGAGCCAGAGCTTGCACTGTGCGTGATGCCAGCGTGATCACCACAGGTTCTGGTGCAAATGGCACGTTCTGGCTGGGCCGATCATGTCCAGTAGATAGACCTTCGTGCCCTTAGTCAAAATGAGGAAATAAATCGGTCCAGGGGCAAAGAAGAGATTTGCACTTAGCTCCAAAGTAAATCAGTAAGAAGGTGTTTGTAACTCTCTATGGTTAAACCAGGTTGGTAACGTGGTAAAGAGTTTGTCTGATGATGATCACATACTAAGGTGATGTTGATCACAAAAAATCAGACTAATAGGAGGAGTTTAGATCGGGGCTGTAGAAAGTGCAAAACTGGCCAGAATTAGGGATTTGGATGATACACTCACATACTTGATTTCTGTGAGCTGAAATTTGGCATAGAGGGGTTATATGATGATATGAAGCTGCTGTAAAAGTTTCATGCCATTTGTAAATACCAAAGTGGCACTTGCTTCACAAAGCTTCATTCTGGATAGAAACTTGGAAAAATTGCACAGGGCAATTGGATTAGCTAATTGAGCTAAAACTTGGTGGAGGGAGTTTATATGGATTGAAGAATGCCCCGGAAAAGTTTCAACTTAAATGAAGCAATATAAAATATAGTTGCTTCACAAACTGAAAATCTGACCAGAAACTAAGATTTGGAGCTGGGCTCACATAGACAAGTTACATGAGCGAATATTTGGTGGAGAGTCATGATAATATCATATAAAGGACTTTGCAAAATTTTAACTCACTTGGATATGGCTAGCTTGTACTTCCTTCACAATTACTTCCCTCACATAGGAACTTTGAAAAATTGCTCAGGAATATTTACTAGGCAAATTGAGTAGAATTTTGGCACAGGTCAATTATTTGGATAGGAAAAGATGTCCAAGAAGTTTGGGTTCAAATGGGTAAAGATAAATAGAACTTGCTTCACAATGTGCCATTTAGGACAGAATAGGAAATGAATTTATTGAGCATGATGGGAAACATGGCCAATGATATATTTTGCCATATTTGAGGAAGATATTACCCAAAAATTATGAGAATTATTTGGTAATTTTAGGAGTGACGGAAATATAGGTTGCTTCACAACCTAAGGTTTTAAGGGTTATTCCTTTTATCAGAAAAGGAATATTCCCAACAAAAGAATTTTGGGTTAGGTTAAAGATGGAAATGAAATGATCTTGGGATGATGAAGAGGGTGACAAGCCACTATAAAACCTAGGAAGACATGATCTTCCCAAGTTTCAGAACCACATAGCCACGGAAAAGCAAATCAAATAGGAAATCCAAGAAAATCAAAGGAAAAAGAAAAGGGAAAAAATCCAGGCTGTTACAAACCTTCCCCCCTTAAAGAAATCTCATCCTCAAGATTTGGTTGCTCAAGGTTAAATAATATTTCTGACTTGAAGAAACCGTTTCCAACTCAGGTTTCTTTTATTCATCCTTATATATAATATTTCCACTGAATTGGATCTAACTGACTGTCTTGATCTGGGGTGGTTTGCTTCGTCGTATGTGACATTCTGACAGGACGTACCTCATATGTTCCTGTTTATACTGACTTAAATTTTCTTTCATATCTATTGGCTGAGCTGGCATCCGAAATGTTATTTGTACGAACATACTTGTCCTTCCTGATATTGATCCTTGCTGGAAATATTATTCTAGTATCGAGTACCGAGAATATTCCACGGAGTTGGGGAACATATCTTCCCGTGGAACAAAGAATCTCTTCTACCCAGGCATCGGTTTCCTCGAATATATGCATGCCTTCGGGGTTCAAAACAGTGAGGTGGATCATACCTGCTTTGTTAACGGATTCTGACATCTTGCAGGAGTTTCTGACTTATCTTGACTGGCTTCATAGTCTTGAGTACCAAAGGTTTGACTGTCGCTTTTTGTGACTGATAGAAAAATGCACCATCTCCTGATGATAAGATTTGCAAACTTGACTGGCGGTGATCTTGGCAAACAATCCCATCCACACAGGCTATTCTTTTAATTGCTTCCCCTATGCGAGAGATAAAAATTCTCAAAGTATATGTTTTCACACGGATTCTTCATTTTTGCCAGTATCTCCCTAGGAATAACAGTCTGTGCAATGCTCCATCACTGGTGTTGAGGTCAATATATTGAGCTGTCCATGAGTCTGACCGGACAGACTTGGGTATTCAATGCTGACAGTTCTGAGCATACTGTGGATTGAGCTGGTTGCCTCGCTATGAGGTCCTTACCACAATGGAGTATACCTCTTAGGTTTGCCGTGGAATAAGACGGTCTTGGGCATACACATTTTTCACATAATAACCGTCATACCTGTATTGTGGGCCTTGCTCTTTCATTATTACTTCCTTCATCTGGATCCTCAACTGAAAGAGCGGGGCCTTATGTATATCCTTGATTATCTTCGCGGCCCTGAATACTGTTACATACAATATTTGGCAATCATACTGTCGGATTTCGAGTTCCGGCAGACCATTGAGGTTCGAACACTGGGGTGCGCACGGAGATTTCGCCTCCTACCTACCTGCACCCCTCCGCCTTGCTAAGATCTAAGCTAAGGAAAGAGCAACACAAGAGACACAGGTTTATACTGGTTCGGGCCACCGTTGTGGTGTAATACCCTACTCCAGTGTGTGGTGTGGTGGATTGCCTCTTGGGCTGATGATGATGAACAATACAAGGAAGGATAGCCTCGCGAGGGTCTGCTCTTTGCTGGGGGGACGAACTGTTTGGAGGAGTTCTGTCACCCTTCTCTCTCTCTAATTTCGATCCGATCCTTGATCCTAGATCTCTGTCTCTAACCTTCCTTTTACCTCAAACCCGAGCCCCCATCCTTGTTGGCGGCTGGTCCTATTTATAGGCAATGGCCCTGGGCCTCTTCCCAAATATTGAGCGGGAAGGGCGCCAACAATTGGCCATTTTGAAGGGGAACATCTAGTACACTTATCCTGACTAAAGTTGGTCCTCGCCTGCACAAAGCTCTGGTGGTGACGCCGTCTTGGGCTCCACGATGACCTCCGTCTTGCGGTCCTCCTGGTCTTGGTCTTGTTGCACCGAAACGGCAACCTTTGCCTGATGCCTCGGTACTCCGCGGCTGCGCTTGCCCCCTTTGCACCAAAGGGGAAAGGAGGACACTGCGCGGCTGGCGCCTGCCTGGCGCCCTTGGTCGTCATGGCTTGCGTCACGGGCACCTCGTGAGGTACCCCGCCTTGATCTCTCCGCCTCCTCGCGAGCCAGCCTAGTGAGGCCATGCCTGAGGAAGCTCCATGTCGTCCGCCCCGCGAGGCTTGGCCCCTCGCGAGGGTCTTGGGTCTGTGTTGATGAAGATGGGCCGTGCTGGGGCCCCCTTTGAGCCACGCCGCAGGCCGCAGGCAGGCAAGTCTGGGGACCCCCGTTCCCAGAACACCAACAGTAGCCCCCGGGCCCAAGGCGCGCCCGGACTTGGCCGTGCAGGGAGGCGGAAGGGCAAGAGCGAAGCGCCGTGGGCCCTAACAGCCTGCGGTCTTGGGCACTACGTGGCGGTTGATTGGACGTGGGCGTCTCCACTTCCCCATGGTGCCTCGGCAACTGCACGGATTGGACAAGCCCCTGCATGCAAAGCGGGTCATGATTACCTGCGATCGTGGAGGTTGGTGGTTGGCCTTCGCCGACCATAAGTACGGAACGGCGCGCGCCCTTCCAGTCCATCCCTTCTTTCTTCTCCTTCTTCCCGGTCCTTGCTCCGTCTTGCTGCGATGGCTCCGATCCGCCGGTTCTCGACAGCAGAGAAGGGAAAGGCTCCCCGAGAGGAACCAGACCCGCTCCCGCCGAAGAAACGGCTCGCCCTCCGCGGCCCGGACGAGGGGGCCCATCAGGTGGTGTCGAGGCCCTGGTGCGAGCGGGCACCGCCGGGGTTCCCGCTTCCCTTGTACGCCCACATCGAGGGCCCTGAAGGAGTTGATGCTGATCGCCACGGTCGGCGCCGCCGTCGGTGCCGACGGGTCATGAAGGTGTGGGTCGTCCCCCCTGGGGTCCACACCGAGGGCTCCTCCCGAGAGTTCATGCTCCACGCTGCCATACCTCCTCAGTCTTGGATTCGCCTTCCTCCCTTCTTCGCCTCCATCATCACGCAGGGAGAACTCCTGGAGCTTTGGCTGCAGCATGCCGGTTGCAGCACCCTCGCGACCGAGGCAGAGGTCGCGGTCGTCGCCCCGGGCGAGGTCTTCATGACTCGAGGCTGGAGCGAAGTCGCCCGGGTTTGCAGGATGAGCGGCGCCTTCACGATCCACTTGGAGTACGACGGTGGTTCAGTGATGTTCTTCAAGGTCTTCGACGCGAACGGGCGTCGGCTGGAGTGCTGCCCCGGGAGAGGTGGCCGGGACCTTGCTACGGTGAGGACTGGGCCCGCCGACCACTCCCTTGGCGGCTCCTCAGGAGGCGGAGGTGTCGGAGGTTCCAGTGACTCCGGCGAGCTCTTCGCGACTCCGGAGACGAGCGACGGCAGCTACGAGCCCCCGAGCCGGCGCCGCTCTTGGAGCAGGGCGGGCTCGTCAGGCCGTCGCCGCCTCTGATCTGGATGGGGTTGGCGCCGGTGCTTGACGGCCCACTGTTGATGATGGTGTCTTTTGCAGGGGCGCACGTAGTTAGCGTCCTTTTAGGATCTGTTCCCTGCGAGATATCAAAGACGCGTCCCGTGGGGGTTTGTAAGGTGCCTGTGATCCTGTTTTGTTAATATAACCCTTGTCGTAGAATTGTGCGAGTTGCTCATTTCGTCTTAGCTCAGTTCTCCCTTTCGAATCTCACGAGGGCTTGGTGCTCTGCGCTGACAGGTCCCAGTCCCAAGGCGGCTTCAGCCGTCGCTGGTATGCCAGGTCACGATGCCGTGGTCAAGGCCAGGAGGTGAGCGACCCGGAGTCCGGTAAGAGCCCCTGAGTCGCGATGCTCAGGAGGTCCCCTTTGGCGCTCAAGCAGCCGTCGTTCGGTGAGAAAGGAGAGCGGCGTCGCTAACACGAGATTGCATTAGGTGCGGGGATGGTGCCACGGTAGCTGGCGCTTCCAGGTGGTGACTTATCTCGAGAATCAGGGGTCGCTCTCTGGTGTGTCGCCGGGTCCGTGCATCAGTAGGCATGAGGGTGCTCGGTGAGGTCCTCACGTGTCCCTCCCCTCTCGCCTTTGCTCCCCTTTCTGCTCTACGTCCTCGGGTCCCGGCCCTCGAGCGAGTCTCAGCTGTCGCTGGTATGCCAGGTCGCGATGCCGTGGACAAGGCCAGAGGGTGAGGGCTGGAGAGCCAGTAGGAGCCCTGAGTCGTGATGCTCAGGCACCCCCCTTTAACGTGCAAGCGGTTCGCGCGGATGAGAGTGAAGGAGACACCGCAAGGGCCTCGCCTGACGCGGCTCCTTTAGGAGATCCTGTAAACCCATCATAGAAAGAACGAGGGGTTTCCATGACAATTGACAGTCAGCCGTTGGTTGCTTCCGAGGGGCGATGAGGCACTGAAGGCTTGACGAGGTGGCGCCATGCGGGGCTGCCGCGGCCAGAGCTCAGCCATTCAGGTTTGTCGGCGTTGCAGGGACGGACCCATGCGCAAGCGTCGTGCCGTTTGGGAGCAGTTCCGTCAGTTGGCGTCAGTTGAGCGGGCAACTAGGTCAAACACATTAGCCACGAAGGAGTGGATTCATTCAAATAGATGCTGGGAAGGCGGACATCACTGGGTCAGGCCCGAGCGACTTGGGGATGATGCAGCCTGAGGGGCGCCCCCAACAAGGTAAGCTAACAACATGAAATAAAAGGGATACATGCCGCAGGGACGGACCCATGCGGCCTGGGAATAATGCAGCCCTGGGGGGGGGTGCTCCCAGTTGGAAATGAAACTTGTAAGATGTCACCTGATGATGTTGAGGACGAAGGACTGTTGGTGTAGCAGACTCGGTGGGCTACGGAAGCCGATCCTCACGAGCCCCCAGGCCTAGGGGCCTCGGGAGGCTCCGGAGGCGCTGGTGGCTCCTCACGGACCATCTCCATCTCCGCCAGGGCTGCGGAACTCCTGGCCTCTTGTGCCTCCATGATGCCCCTCATGAGGCCCTGGTACGTGGCAGCCGCGTTCGGCAAGCCGTAAGGCATGCAGATGTAGCTGTGGGGTGGACCTCCGCAGCGCCCCACTCAAGAGGGCCAGAGGCACTCCAGAGAGGCGACTCGATTGAGCCCTGGTATGTCGATGCAGACGCCCAGCCCACCATCCTCGCCTGGATGGGGAGCCACTGCTGGTAGGCGGCGGCCGCCTTTCATGACTCTTGACTCCTGTAGCTCCTGAATGGCCTTGCTGACGAACTCCTGAGGGTCTGGCTCTCCTTGCCTTACTCCTTCTTGAGGGAAATGTGCTTCGAAACATGCCTCCATGTGGTGCCCAAGCGCCTCCCTCGTGACCCTAGCCAGGTCGGTGGCCCTCCAGGGGAGAGCCCCCGAGCCCTGCCTGAGGAGGGCGCCGGGCGCGCTTTCCTATGCGATGGAAGGAGGTTCCCCCTGGGCAGGCGCGGCCCCTGAGGGGCCTGCCTCCTGAGGGTCCGGGCCGGACGATGTCTTCTTCTTCTTGGGGGTGGTCTCGGGAAGCCTCCTACTTCCGCTATCCGGGTCTTCCAGTGACGCGGCCTGAAAGGCTCGCTCCAGGGAACACACCGCGTCCTTCTCTTCACAGGGCACCGTGATGACTCCGCCACTTCCTGGCATCTTGAGGACGTTGTAGCCGTGGTGAGGTACGGCCATAAACTTGGCCAGCGCTGGGTACCCAAGGATGGCATTGTACGGCAGGTGAATGTGAGCGACATCGAAGTCGATGAGCTCGGTGCGGTAGTTGTCGCGTGCCCCGAAGGTGACAGGGAGGCGAACCTGCCCAATCGGGACCGTGGAGCCGTCGGTGACTCCGGAGAAAGGCTTGGTTGGCTGAAGCTGGCTGTAGGGCACTTGGAGATTGTTGAATGTTTCCACGGATAGGACGTTGAGCCCTGCCCCGCCATCGATGAGGGTCCTGGTAACCACCACATTGCTGATGATTGGGGAACAAAGCATCGGGAGGACTCTGGCTGTAGCCGCACACTTGAGCTGATCTGCTGAGCTGAACATGATGGCGCACGCCGACCACCTGAGAGGGCGCGTGGCTTCGAGCTTGGGGAGGACTGCATTCACTTCGCGGGCGAACTGCTTGAAGATGCGTTGAGAGGCTGGGGCTTGAGCCCCGCCCAGGATGCAGGCGATCGCGCGCGGCTCCTGGAAGCCCCTAGCCCCCTCGTCTTGGTGGTGGTCCTTGTTCCTCCTTGGCCGCAGCGGCAGCGGAGGGAGGCCTGCGTTGCCTTGCGGGCGATCCTCGCGAGGCTGATCCCTCCAGTCTCCCTCGCGAGGCGGATCTTGCCAGCGATCCTCGCGAGGTTGATCGCGCCACCCTTGGCGCGGACCACGGTCTTCCCAGCGTCCTGCGTTCCTTCCTCCTCCTCGTCCGTAGCCCCGGTCACCGCGGTCGGGGCGACGGCTGATCCTTCCTTCTCGCACGGCTCAGAGCTCTTGACATTCGTTGGTGTTGTGGGTGTGGAGGTCGTGGTACACAGAGTATCAACTGCCCTTGGGAGGTTCGGGCAGATCTCTGCCCTGCTTGGTGTCTGGTTCTGCCGCGAGCACGGCATCCCCCTTGCGCTTCACATCCTTGGCCTTGGGCTTCTTCTCTTCTGGGTCTGCGGCAGGAAGCTCGAGGAGGGAGAGACGCCCTTCCTCAGACCTGGCGCACTTGGTTGCCAAGTTGAACAGCTCCAAGGATGTGCACAGGTCTTCATGCATCGCCAGCTCCTCCTTCATCTTGAGGCGTGCGTTGTTGAAGCGCTGGATGTACTTCTGCAGGGTCTCCCTGGGTTGTTGCTTGATGCGGCGCATGTCGCTCATGGCGGGTGGCCGGTCGCGAGTACCTTGGAAGTTGGCGATGAAGCGGGTGCGCATCTCGTCCCAGGAGGAGATCGTGCCTGGGGCCAGGTTCAGGAGCCAGGTGCGGGCCCCATCCTTGAGCGCCATGGGAAACCAGTTCGCCATGACCTTCTCGTCTCCGTTGGCAGCTTCGATGCCCAGCTCATAGAGCTGGAGGAACTCTGCAGGGTCGGCCGTGCCGTCGTAACGAGGAGGCAGGTCTGGCTTGAACTTGCCGGGCCACACGACACTGCGTAGCTCGGTGGTGAAGGCACGGCAGCCTGCTGTGGCCATAGGAGGCCTTGGGTGACGGAGAGCTTGGTCTTGCATGTCCCCACGCGCTACAGCTGGGAGCAGCGCGGGGTCTTGGCGTGCGGGAGCAGGAGCATTGTCGCGACGTGCTGGAGCAGGGAGCACCCGGGCAGCTTCTTGCGGGCGAGGGACTTCTTGGCAGCTCTGCTCTTGCCATGCTGGCACCTGACGGAGCGGGTTCCGCCCAGGGGCCACGCGCCTTGGAGCCATGGCGCCTTCTTGAGGAGGAGGCGGCCGGGGCGCCGCCGGAGCCTCGTCGCCCGCGCGGGGCGGGGTGCGGTGCAGCGGGACGGACAGCGCAGGAGAGCGCCCTGCGGCGCGGACGAGCTCGGCGACGCGGTCAAGCCATTCTTCGTAGACGTCATCGACGGGACGGTAGCGCAGGAGCTCGTTTGCCGCGATGAGCGCAGCTCGAGTCTCCATGGGTGCGCGGAGCGCGCGGGACGAAGAACTAGCTGGGGTGAGCGAGGGAGTAGCAGTGCGGCCATCTTGCCGGACTGACGGATGCTGAGACGATGCTTGCTGCTCGTCCCCCGCCGGGCCGGTGGCGGCGTCGACGGCAGGTGACGGGGAACGGCGAGGACGCCCGCCAACAGGAGCCATCTGGGCGACGCGGGAAGCGAGAGCGGCCCGGCGCTCGGCGCGGGCCCGACGAGCGTCAGAGGTGGGCATGATGGTCGGAGGAGAACGGGGTGGTGGAAGACGAATTTCGGCGCACCCCTACCTGGCGTGCCAAATGTCGGATTTCGGGTTCCGGCAGACCCTTGAGGTTCGAACACTGGGGTGCGCACGGAGATTTCGCCTCCTACCTACCTGCACCCCTCCGCCTCGCTAAGATCTAAGCTAAGGAAAGAGCAACACAAGAGACACAGGGTTTATACTGGTTCGGGCCACCGTTGTGGTGTAATACCCTACTCCAGTGTGTGGTGTGGTGGATTGCCTCTTGGGCTGATGATGATGAACAATACAAGGAAGAACAACCTCGCGAGGGTCTGCTCTTTGCTGGGGGGGGGGATGAACTGTTTGGAGGAGTTCAGTCACCCTTCTCTCTCTGTAATTTTGATCCGATCCTTCATCCTAGATCTCTGTCTCTAACCTTCCTTTTACCTCGAACCCGAACCCCCATCCTTGTGGGCGGCTGGTCCTATTTATAGGCAATGGCCCTGGGCCTCTTCCCAAATATTGAGCGGGAAGGGTGCCAACAATTGGCCATTTTGAAGGGGAACATCTAGTACACTTATCCTGACTAAAGTTGGTCCTCGCCTGCACAAAGCTCTGGTGGTGACGCCGTCTTGGGCTCCACGATGACCTCCGTCTTGCGGTCCTCCTGGTCTTGGTCTTGTTGCACCGAAATGGCAACCTTTGCCTGATGCCTCGGTACTCCGCGGCTGCGCTTGCCCCCTTTGCACCAAAGGGGAAAGGAGGACACTGCGCGGGCTGGCGCCCGCCTGGCGCCCTTGGTCGTCATGGCTTGCGTCACGGGCACCTCGTGAGGTACCCCGCCTTGATCTCTCCGCCTCCTCGTGAGCCAGCCTGGTGAGGCCGTGCCTGAGGAAGCTCCGTGTCGTCCGCCCCGCGAGGCTTGGCCCCTCGCGAGGGTCTTGGGTCTGTGTTGATGAAGATGGGCCGTGCTAGGCCCCCCTTTGAGCCACGCCGCAGGCCACATGCAGGCAAGTCTGGGGACCCCCGTTCCCAGAACGCCGACACATACCTTGGTCTAGTTCATGTGTTGAGCCCTAGTATATTTATCCTGCTCACGTGTGGTTATACAGATCTCAATATGGTTGTAGATTATGCCGGACAGTGACAGGGTTAATAACATCATATTTTTGTATGTGCGGGACTGATCTTGATAATCACTGCCAAGATAATTGTCTCAATGTTGTCTTTCCTTCAAGACTTGTTGATTATGGCATCACCCACTGGTTTTTGTTTCTTGAATAACCGGTGAGGTTGTCGGATGTGTACCATGAATTCTTCCTTGTGCGAGAGACTTGCATGGACTTGGCAGCATACTGAATGAACGAATATATGATTCTTGGGGCATACCTTTGTTCTGACTGATTTTTGTTTCAGACCAACTGTTGCAGATCTGCCACTTGGAAAAACACTGCCATATGCTGACAATTCATAATTTAATGTCTTGTAGTAGTGCCATACAGAAGAATACTGGGCAGCTTGCGTTCGGAAACCACCGGGGTATCGTGCTGAGGAAGACTGGGTGGCTTATGCTTGAAGCCTTTGGTGGATATCTTCTTGAGAAAAAATGGGGTATCGTACCTCATAAGCTTCCCCCCTTAAAGTATTTGCTAGGGAAGAGTTGGTACCTTATGCCAGAAGCTTTTGCAGTATTTTATCAAGAAGACTAAATATCTTGCATGGGAATCCATTCATTCCCTACCGATGCAGACTGGGAACCTTATCTTTGTACACTTTGTCAATAAATTGTGGAGATGGACGGAACTGATTTTCTTGGTGAATGGAATGACATATATATTTTTGTCAGTCCGGCAGCTGATTATTTATATGACCAGGATTGTCTGACTGTCCTTACTGAATTCACCGTGCATTTGGACTGACCTCTGGGTGTCGCAATGTTTTAATTTTTCCTTACGACAGATTCAATCATTGTGCATAACCCATACCTTTGACTTGAAGTGCACTGTTGATCCAATTTTTCCCTCTTTCCGATTTACTCTTTGCTGTGATAAAGTGTATCTCTGACGGGTACTTGTTGCTGAAAGTCTGATCAAAATACAATTTGTATTCAGACGGATGTTTGCAATACAATGTTGTCGGCTGAAAACCTCATTGCTTTTAACTGAATTCCTTGGTCTATATCTGTACTGCTTATGGCTTCTTCTGATCTGGTGTTGGTCGAGGATTAATTTCCATAAGGGGGTAACACTGAGGATTCAAAACAAAGAAGCACCAGAAAACGATTTATTGCAACAAAGCACACAACAGACAAGCTACAAAGCTGCTTCACACAGGCACACATAAGCATGATACTACAGCGGATGCACAAGTGCTACACGAAGGACTATATCCTACGCTTGAGCAAAAACGCTCTCGCACTGGCGAGGAAACTAAGGGAGTAGCAAGTGGAACTGCTGACTCTTTAACTCCAGATGGACGAGGCAGACGATCTGGAGAAGCTAGCGGAGACTGAGGTAAAGCGACACCAAGCAATCTCCTGGCCCGAATGGTGTCTCGGACTAACTCGGAAATAAGAAGACATTCGGCCGTCATGTAACGAGACATGGCGAGGATAGCCGGGTCATCTTGAGGGTTGACGGAGGGAAATTGGATTCGCCTAGGATTCTCGACGATGGTGGGATAATATTGATAAGCATGGTTCTCTTGCACCATGCTCTCTTGATGACGAAGACCGGCGACTCCTGCCATTGCGGCAAGCTGAATGGTACGCTTAGGAGTAGCGCCGTAACCACCGTGGAAACTGTAGGTGCGCTTACCGACAGGAATCGGGGCTGACAGATGGACATGAGCAACATATTCCTGAATTCTTCCTCCAACAGAAAACTGGAATACTTGATACTGAGGTGGATCTCCGAGGGGATAAATACTACGCCACAAGTCGCCAAGGAGGGTGGCAAAGCTAAGAGGTGCAGGAGTGGGACTGAACTCAATAGGAACAACACCGGGAGCTAAGGGAAGGGCACTGGACTCATGGAACTTGACCGCCATCTACGCATGAAACATGAGTTAATGGTAACCAAAATAAGACTATATGCAGCAAACAAATGAAACAACCAAATCCAGCAAGCAAGGGCAACAACCAGACCCTGTACTACCATTTTCTAATGTTCCAACGGACTAGGACGCTTGTAGGATCGAAAGTATGTCTAGAGGGGGGGGGTGATTAGACTACTTGACCAAATAAAAACTTAACCTTTTCCCAATTTTAGTTCTTGGCAGATTTTAGCTATTGTAGGACAAGTCAAGCAATCATCACACAATTCAAGCAAGCATGCAAAGAGTATATTGGCAGCGGAAAGTAAAGCATGCAACTTGCAAGAATGTAAAGGGAAGGGTTTGGACAATTCAAACGCAATTGGAGACACGGATGTTTTTCCCGTGGTTCGGATAGGTGGTGCTATCCTACATCCACGTTGATGGAGACTTCAACCCACGAAGGGTAACGGTTGCGCGAGTCCACGGAGGGCTCCACCCACGAAGGGTAATGGTTGCGCGAGTCCATGGAGGGCTCCACCCACGAAGGGTCCACGAAGAAGCAACCACCCACGAAGGGTAATGGTTGTGCGAGTCCACGGAGGGCTCCACCCACGAAGGGTCCACAAAGAAGCAACCACCCACGAAGGGTCCACGAAGAAGCAACCTTGTCTATCCCACCATGGCCATCGCCCACGAAGGACTTGCCTCACTAGCGGTAGATCTTCACGAAGTAGGCGATCTCCTTGCCCTTACAAACTCCTTGGTTCAACTCCACAATCTTGTCGGAGGCTCCCAAGTGACACCTAGCCAATCTAGGAGACACCACTCTCCAAGAAGTAACAAATGGTGTGTTGATGATGAAATCCTTGCTCTGGTGCTTCAAATGATAGTCTCCCCAACACTCAACTCTCTCTCATAGGATTTGGATTTTGTGGAAAGAAGATTTGAGTGGAAAGAAACTTGGGGAAGGCTAGAGATCAAGATTCATATGGTAGGAATGGAATATCTTGGTCTGAACACATGAGTAGGTGGTTCTCTCTCAGAACATATGAGTTGGAATTGTGTATGTGTTCTGATGGCTCTCTCCACGAATGAAGAGGAGGTGGAGGGGTATATATAGCCTCCACACAAAATCCAACCGTTACACACAGTTTTCCAATCTCGGTGGGACCGAATCAACAAACTCGGTCGGACCGAAAAGGTAAACCTAGTGACCGTTAGAGATTTTCGGTGGGACTGACATGCAACTCGGTAGGACCGATATGGTTAGGGTTTGGGCATAACGTAATCTCGGTGAGACCGATTACACAAACTCGGTGAGACCGAGTTTGGTAATAAGCTAACCAGAGAGTTGGTCAGCTAAACTCGGTGGGACCGATTTTCTCTTTCGATGAGACCGAAAAGTTACAAAAAGGAAACAAAGAGTTTACACTGCAATCTCGGTGGGACCGATTCGCTCTTTCGGTGAGACCGAAAAGTTACGAAAGGGAAACAGAGAGTTTGCAATCCCATCTCGGTGAGACCGAGATCCCTATCGGTAGAACCGAATTGCTAGGGTTTGGCAGTGGCTTATGACAAGTGAAACTCGGTGGCGCCGGATAGAAAGAATCGGTAGGACCGAGTTTGGCTTAGGGTTTAGGTCATATGTGGATATGGGAAAGTAGTTGAGGGTTTTGGAGCATATCACTAAGCACATGAAGCAAGAGGCTCATTAAGAAACACCTCATCCCTCCTTCATAGTATTGGCTTTTCCTAAAGACTCAATGTGATCTTGGATCACTAAAATATAAAATGAAGAGTCTTGAGCTTTTGAGCTTGAGCCAATCCTTTGTCCTTAGCATTTTGAGGGTTCCACTTTCACATCCATGCCATGCCAATCATTGAGCTTTCCTGAAATAGTCATCTTGGAATAGCATTAGCTCAATGAGCTATATGTTGTTATGAATTACCAAAACCACCTAGGGATAGTTGCACTTTCAACGCTCTACAGCCAGACCTGCTCTGATACCAAGCCTGTGGCAGCCCGGCTCAGAGAAAACCGGAACGCCCTGTATTCCAGCCCAGAGATCGAGGTGAAGTCTTCTGGAATACGGCACTGCTTAGTATAGAACAAACCAGCTCTCTATTACAACACGAATATGAATACAAGTGTTCCAATATTACAATGAATAACATCGGCACGACGACATTACATCAACCATGGTTGCTCTATACAAGCAGCATAACAACTCGAAGCAGCGGAACAACTACTGGCAGTGGAACAACGAATGACGTTGATGGACTCCAATCCGTAGGGACTCTGGCTGGAACGTTTATCCTAGCTCGCGAACACGGGAACAACACCAAACAAGCAAGCAATCCAGGCACGACCTGCAAACTGGCATGACACGCCAGGTCAGTACATTGAATGTACTTGCAAGCTCACAATAACCAGAAGCATTCAAGACAAACAACAGCATGGCAATTACAGGTTAAGCAGGAATTATCATGAGATCATCAGGATAACATGGCATGAACAACATGAACATAATATCGCTAGAACAATATGATCATGGCATGAACATATAAATCTGATGATACTAGCATGCAACATGATGACACTATATGCACCATTTATTCTGCTCGGGTTACCTCATAATCATCACATGCATCACTTACCAACTTCGGACATTACACGATCATCTCAGGATCAAATCAAGCTTGGTATAAATAATACCGTAGTACTCACCAAATGACCACAATGAGCTTGATCTTTACCCATGATTCTCGCACAACATCACAAATATCCAACAACTCGGTATCCTCGATACCACGATGATCATTCCGGCGATCGCAACCATGACCAAGACTTGGTCTCAAACAGTGATCCTTCCGACGATCACAACCACGACCAATACTTGGCCTCAAACGGTGATCCTTTCGGCGATCACAACCAACTTATCTCATTCTTGAACAGGGGTTGTTATTTAGCACATTATTATTATTACTGTTGACTCATAGTGTGACCGACACGAACTAGGCCCTTACCCGCGGGCATGGCTATCGATAGATTTAATATACACTCTGCAGAGGTTAGTACACTGTACCCACACTATGGAACCCATGGCCTCGCACTCCCATTCAGGTGGACCAACGGCGTTTCGACAAAACCGATCTACTGCCATGACACTCTCCCGGCCACTCCGACTCACTCCCCACTGGGCTAGTCCTGGGTGGCCCTGTGTCTACCAAAGACACAACGACCACCGTCGTGGCCAAACATAAACGGTCCCACACGCAGACCCGGATCCATAAAAACAACAACGGGCACACAAGGTTATGTCTGCTTGCCGGGCCAGGGTACCGCACGCCCATAACCTTCCCTCGTTGGAGGCACCGGCGAGAGGCACGACAATAGACCCAGTTAGGACCTTCCCATAAAGGTAAGCGTGGTTGCACTGGTCAGTTTGATATGGTGGCACCATGACTCATCCAATAGTTGTTCAAGTTCAATTTAATCCGGTTAAACTTGATAAAATACATGATGCGATTACAATGCATGAGCATGTTATCAACATAATCATGAGGGAACCACATAACTATCCACCATATCAACAATGAATCATATCCAACTAAGCATGGCATAATGACGAGCATGAATATTACAAGTACAACACTACTCATTGCATGACTACTACCATCAACAATAAATACCATGCAAGAATAGATCAACAATGCTATCATGAAAGCATTTAACCAACTGGATGCAATGGAATATGCATAACAACGGTACTCGGGATAGACGGCAGTCATGCACCGAAGACCATTACCAACATCAACATGTACTACTATCAAGCATAAGCATATGAAAAGAATACTAGCAACTAGCAGGGCATGACAACCAGGTGCATAACAACATAGCGAGAAAGTAAGCACTAATCCAGAAGCATTACCAAAACAACGATGACTAGAGTTTAAAATAGCAAACATTTAATAAATATTCAAGTTGAGAACCATGGCTACTCCATGACTATCATGCAAGTGGGTATTGTGGCTTGCCTGGGGTGACGGAGACTCCAGGAAGAAGTGCGGTGAAGCCGCAGAACGAAACATTGGACGATTCTTTCTCAGAGGGGGCTGATCAGAGGCAAGGGAAAAATGGTCATTTTCACTATGAGAACCCCTATTAAAAATGTTACCAAAGATAGAGCTCGACAAGGCGAAGAAGTGAGCGCTTGTTTCACCTTATCGGAGTCACGGTTGAAAAGTTGTGAGGAGTTGAAGATCAGGGACCAATCTGTGAATATTTCTTCACAAACAGGTCCTTGGCGAGGAAAAAAAGAACACGCCTTCATCCAGATTACGTTTTCTGTGAAGGGAAAACGTATTTTCAGCCGCAATAGATAGAAAATACGCTTTCTCAAAACGAAAATGTATTTCCAGAAAAGACGTCTCCACTTATCCACGTGGACCAGGGAACGAGAGGCTTACAGGTGGGGTCCAGGCGCAGGGGGAGGGGCCAGGCTCGGTCGTCTCCTTCCCCCCGCTCCTGTGCTCTCGTGCGATACAGAGGAGGAGCAAGGGAGGAAGCGGCAAGTGGGCAGCCAGCTCCGGCCGTCTCTGGCCGAGCCAAGGGTACCGGCGGGACCGGGGCGGCGACGGGGTCCCGTTCAAAGGGAGCACGACTGTCGGTATCAAAACCGGCGGATCTTAGGTAGGGGGTCCCGAACTATGCGTCTAGGCCGGATGGTAACAGGAGGCAGGGGACACGATGTTTTACCCAGGTTCGGGCCCTCTTGATGGAGCTAAAACCCTACGTCCTGCTTGATTAATATTGATGATATGGGTAGTACAAGAGTAGATCTACCATGAGATCAGAGAGGCTAAACCCTAGAAGCTAGCCTATGGTATGATTGTGTGTTGTCCTACAGACTAAAACCCTCCGGTTTATGTAGACACCGGAGTGGTTAGGGTTACACAAGGTCGGTTACAAAGGAGGAGATATCCATATCCGTATTGCCTAGCTTGCCTTCCACGCCAAGTAGAGTCCCATCCGGACACGAGACGAAGTCTTGAATCTTGCATCTTCATAGTCCAACAGTCCGGCTAAAGGATATAATCCGGCTGTCCGGAGACCCCCTAATCCAGGACTCCCTCAGTAGCCCCTGAATCAGGCTTCAATGACGATGAGTCCGGTGCGCAGTATTGTCTTCAGCATTGCGAGGCGGGTTCCTTCTCCGAATACGTCACAGAAGAATTTGAATACAAGGATAGTGTCCGACCCTGCAAAATAAGTTCCATATACCACCGTAGAGAGAATAATATTTCCGCAAATCTAACTTGCTGACTTGTTTTGGCAACACGACATTATGCCATGGCCTGATGATTATTCGCACCGTTTCCTTTAATTAGCCCCGCACATAACGCGAGGCAGTTTTTTGACACGTCTTGTCAAAGTAGAGATCGTGTCCCCTTATTACGGGATTCTCATCAATACGGGCGTGGGTAACCCAACCGCGCCATCGATTACGGCGCTTGGGGGATAAGCGAGTTTTACCAGGCTAGTGGGGACGCTTAGTTTCATCTGCCCACATAAAGGGATAAGGATTCACCTTTTCATCCACGCCTTCTTCCTCCTTTGCTCATCCGTTTTCGCACAATCGAGCTCTAGCGCCCAAGTCCGCACTTCCCATCTCAACCTTCTCCAACCATGTCCGGAGTGGGAGGCAGGTGGATGGTCTCCTCCGTCACGGATGGAGACATCAAGAAGCTGAGGAGAGCCGGATACCTGCTCGACGACATCGCGCACCGTCTCCCAGATGAGGGGCAACTCATCCCCACCCCCAGGCCCCATGAGAGGGTAGTGTTCCTCACCCATTTCCTCCGCGGACTGGGATTCCCTCTCCACCCATTCGTCTGGGGGATCATGTTCTATTACGTCTTGGATTTCCATGATCTGGCCCCGAACTTCATCCTCAATATCTCGGCGTTTATCGCTGTGTGCGAGGCCTTCCTCCGCATCAAGCCCCACTTCCGTTTATGGCTGAAGACCTTCAATGTCAAGCCGAAGGTTGTGGGCGGCCGCCAGGCGGAGTGCGGAGGCGCCATGGTGGGCAAGATTCCCAATGTTACATGGCTCGAGGGCTCCTTTGTGGAAACCATAAAGGGGTGGCAATCGGGGTGGTTCTACATCACCGAGCCGCGTGACCCTACATGGGCAGCGGCCCCCGAGTTCCAATCTGGCACCCCATGCGGCTCACCTCCTGGAAAGAGAAGGGCCTGTCCTGGGGTAGTTCGGGAGAGCTGACCGGACTCCAAACATGTATTCAAAACATGGTGAACAAGAAGCTCAAACTTGTCAACGTAGTCCAGGTCATGCTCCACCGCCGGATCCTCCCGTGCCAACAATGGGACTTCAACTTGTGGGAGTTTGACCTGGCACGGCACCGAACTCTGAACAGGCTCTTCGACACAGCTCACGAAGATGCCTGGAGGGTGCTGTTCAAAAGCGCCGAGGTCCCTCCTCCCATTATCGAGGATCGCGGATTCAGCGCGAAGCGCCAAGCCAGTGCGGTAAAGTTGCTTTACCTTTCACAGGATACTTATCTTTTATAGATTGACTCCATGCGGGATCTAAACTCCCATACTTTTGTCAGGACTGGCATGAGACGGCCGGACAGATTGACTGTCCAGCTCCTTTGCCCGAAGGCCCAGCGGACACTCTTCTGGCGAAGATGCTGACTCCGGCTCCTTATACGGTGCCGGAGAAGACCAAGAAGGCCAAGGGAACCCGAAAGAGTTCCCGACGCCAGGCGTCGTCGGACTCACCGTCCAATGACTCTGCGGCGCTCTCCTCCCCCGAAGACGAGGAAGAAGAAGAAGAAGATGCTCCCCCTCCAGCTGGGGGAGATAAGAAAAGGAAGGCCGCCCCAACTGGGGGGCCGAAGGGTCCATGAAGGGAAGGACTGTCCTTCCGGACAGTTCCACCGCCGCCGACGAAGGCGAAAATGAGTGGTTGCCCAGGGCCAAGCCCCTGGGAGATCGTAAGTATTCGGATACCAGAGTAACTCATAGCATTCCTTTGTCGCACTTCTTTCCCTAACGCCGAACATAATTATGCAGGCCGCCACGAGCCAGTATCAATGTATCATCGGACGGCTCCCTGGGCTCGTCGGACATGGATAGCGATCCAGTCCCGATCGCCACCTCCCCTCATCCTGCTGACGATGCCGAGGTGCTGTCTCAAGAGGCACCGGGTCGAGGGGAGATAGTCCTGGATGCACCTCAAGGCGACCTTCCGGACTCCGGGAGCCGAGGGGACGGGGCCCCTGAGAGCTCTGAGTTCGGCCCTCAGCCGAACACCATGTCGGAACCTCCAGTGGTTCCGGGCTCGGGCAGGTGGCCTCTTTCCAAGAGGGGCAAGACGCTTGTGCCGGTGACCTCTGTCCATCCATAGGCGCCGGACAATCTGCTGGAAGTGCTTCGCAGTGCTTCCATCGACGAGGAGCTCCATACTATTATGAGTGCGGTGGTCCAGAAGGTTCAGTCGGCCAAGAGCGGATTGACTGAAGCCCGTGCCAGCCTTCTAACAGGCTTTGAGGTAAGTGTTTTTAAAATATAGGAAAAATATTACCGCATAGACAGTAGCCCATGATGCTTTGTTTGGTGTTCACAAAGAAAAGCCGAACAGAGGATCAAATAATATCGCAGGAGTGTAATATAAGTATGTCAATATGCGTATGCAGGCCTCGCTGCTGGCGTCCGCCGCACTGACTGCGGAGGTTGCCGTACTGAAGCAGGATCTCGAGGGGTCCAAGAAAGAGCTCGGCCTTGCCAAGAGGCAGCTCGAGGAGAACAAGGGTAAGTAATACCCTGTCTATAGATATGTATATATAAAAACGCGATTGCAAAATGACAGGATCATCGTATATCTGCCAGGGGCCACGACCGAGGTGGTGACCCTGAAGCAAGCGCTAACCAAGGTCGAAGAAAAAGCGGCCAAGGAGCGCACTGAGAGAGAAAAGCAAGAGGCTCGGGTGGGCGAGGTGCAGCAAGAGCTCCAGGCTCTCGTGACGAAGCACGAGGCGTTGGAGCTTGACTCGAAGACGCGAGTGTCTGAGCTTGCCGCGGCCCTCAAGAGCGCGAAAAGTGCCAAGGCCGAAGCCCAAAAGGCCCTCCAGGAGATCGATGCAATGAAGAAGATAGCGACGGGTAAGGTATTCTATATGCAGAGCAAGCATGTAAAAGTAAATTACCGATTACTTACCCGAATTCGGAGCTCTCCAGGAGCATTCTCAGATTTGCCCCACAGCGTGTCGGATGTCGCACAGTTTTACCAGGCCGAGGAGGGAAGCTCAACGGAGAAGCTGTTCTGGTCTCAGTATATCGGGACCGAACACCAGATGCCTCTGAGCGACCAGCTAAAGCAGCTGGTCGAGCTGCACAAAGCGGCCAAACAGGCCATGCAGGGCCTTATAGTCCGGCTGTGGCCTGGCGACGCCCTTCCGAACAGCTACTTCGGCCTGGTGAGGCAGCTTGTGGATGCCTGCCCACGGCTGGAGGTCGTCAAGCGGTCCGTCTGCATCAAAGGTGCACGCCGGGCTTTCGCCCATGTGAAGGTGCAGTGGGCCAAGATAGACGCTGTGAAGCTGATCAAGGAAGGGCCACCGCAGGGCAAGGAGCATCGCACCCCCGAAATTTATTATGAGGGTGTCCTGAAGGGTGCCCGTCTTGTAGCGGATGAATGTTCCAAGGATGCAATATTTGAGTAAACTTGCTCGTGTGATCCTGTATGATGAAAACTTATTTCATATGCGCTATGCAATGCTTGTGTGAATTTAAAATATTACCTTCTGTTTGGCTGTTTACCCAATCTGAGAGATGGCTAGTCCTCGGCTTCTGCCCCCATGCCACGAGTGCTGGGGTGTTCGGGATAAACCTGAGCACTCTTGTTCCCATGTTTGGGTCCTTCGAGGGACGTGCTCAGCACAACGAACAAGGCAACCGGACTAATAATGCTTTATCACTCTCACTTAGCCATAGAATTCTATAATTTTAAATTTCGGCGAAGCCCCTGGTATTTGGAAGGACGAATTCGGGGCGCGATACACGCCTTTAAGCCGGATAGGGCCGGCCCCTCGCCCTAAGTGGCATAAGTCTTTAGGGACTCGAAAACCTCGCCGAACAGCGACCAGTCTCTCACCTTATCATGACAGTCAGTTTTAGCTTTCTCTACTGAGGTGCTTAGCTCGGCAGAACCGGGGCACAATCGCAGTAGTTCTCCTAGCGCTACCTTAGCCGATAGAGCAGAACATAAGGTACCAAAACATAGGAGACGGGCAAACCCAACATTTGACCAAAGACATGATTCGGAGCTGATGCATATAATGCTATAAGTTCGGGGTACCGCACTTGTGAAAGTGTTCGGACTTTTCACACCATCTTGTGTGGTACGTAAGCCCCTGGTGTATTGGCCGTACCAAAGTGTACGGTTGCAAGGCGTCGTTAATGAACACACATATATATAACAAGAATGCAATAATAGTCGTGATGTTATGCATTGTTTATTCAAAAAGGTGCGTTAAAGCAGAATGATACAGATAGTGTGATAAGCAAAGACTGGGACTATGTCCCTTCCAAGGGCAAGCTAAGGAATAATATTAAATTAAATATTTCGCTCGGTATTGTAATCCACCTGGGAATTCCGTGGTGTGACATAGCTTTCTGCCCCCTTGGTTGCTGCATCATGTGTTCAGCAATAGTGCTGCCGGACAGGGTTTCTAGAGATTAAGGTCCTGAAAAAAGAGAAAAATAACCAAACGGGAAGCCCCTAGTGTGGTTTAAGCCGTGTCTTGGGGCGTGCCGCAGTGTGCCCCCTCCCCACCTATGCCCATGGTATTTTTAATGCGTAATTATGTATGCATGGCACGAGCTTCGCCGTTTGGCTGGGACTGGGGTGGGGGCTGCATTGCTACGCGAGCTCAGATCGTGCCAGGCGGTCTATTTGCCGATTGCTCCAAGCGCGCTTGAAGGTGTCTGGGTCTTGAAACGCCGAACTGGTGGATTGCCTTGAGAGGCTGTTTTGCGCTTCTGCTGCGAGGGCCGCAGTGTGCTCCTCTGTTCGGAGAGAGTGCTCTGTGTTTCCATTGATTGTAATAACCCCGCGAGGTCCTGGCATCTTGAGCTTGAGGTATGCATAATGCGGTACCGCGTTGAATCTCGCAAATGCAGTTTGCCCGAGCAGTGCATGATAACCACTGCAGAACGGGACTATATCGAAGATTAACTCTTCGCTTCAGAAGTTATCCGGGGATCCGAAGACCACTTCCAGTGTGATTGAGCCTGTACAATGGGCCTCTACGCCTGGAATGACGCCCTTAAAGGTCGTTTTTGTGGGTTTGATCCTTGAGGGGTCTATACCCATTTTGCGCACTGTGTCCTGATAAAGCAGGTTCAGGCTACTGCCGCCATCCATAAGGACTCGAGTGAGGTGAAATCCGTCAATGATTGGGTCCAGAACTAGTGCGGCGAATCTGCCATGATGGATACTAGTGGGATGGTCCCTGCGATCGAAAGTGATCGGACAAGAGGACCACTGGTTGAATTTTGGGGCGACTGGCTCCAACGCATATACGTCCCTGAGCGCACGCTTCCGCTCCCTGTTGGGGATGTGGGTTGCGTATATCATGTTCACTGTTCGCACTTGTGGGGGAAACCTCTTCTGTCCTCCGGTGTGTGGCTCCCGGGGCTCCTCGTCATCGCTATGTGGCCCCTTGTCCTTGTTTTCGGCAATTAACTTGCTGGCCTGCTTGAACACCCAACAATCCCTGTTGGTGTGATTGGCTGGCTTTTCTGGGTTCCCGTGTATTTGACACGAGTGATCGAGTATACGGTCCAAGCTGGACGGTCCCGGCGTACTTTGTTTGAATGGTTTTTTCCGCTGACCGGGTTTAGAGCCTTTGAATCCGGCATTGACTGTCGTATCCTCGTTATTATCGCTGTTAATGCGGCGCTTATGTTTGTTGCGACGTGACCTGCTATTGCCGTCCTTGGTATCCGAAGTACCATGGTTCTTTGATATGTTATTACTACGAGCCAGCCAGCTGTCTTCTCCTGCACAAAAGCGGGTCATGAGTGTCGTGAGGGATGCCATAGATTTTGGCTTTTCCTGACCAAGGTGCCGGGCTAGCCATTCGTCGCGGATGTTGTGTTTGAAAGCCGCTAGGGCCTCTACATCTGGATAGTCGACAATTTGATTTTTCTTTGTTAGGAACCGAGTCCAGAATTGCCTGGCCATTCTTCTGGCTGCTGAATTATGTGGCTCAAGTCATCGGCATCTGGTGGCCGTACATAAGTGCCCTGAAAGTTGTCGAGGAATGCGGCTACCAGATCTTCCCAACAGCTGATGGACTCGGCTGGCAAGCTGTTAAGCCAATGCCGCGCTGGTCCCTTGAGCTTTAGTGGGAGGTATTTGATGGCATGTAAGTCGTCACCTCGGGCCATGTGGATGTGGAGGAGGAAATCCTCGATCCATACTGCGGGATCTGTTGTGCTGTCGTATGATTCAATATTTACAGGTTTGAAACCTTCTGGGATTTGATGATCCATTACTTCGTCTGTGAGGCATAAGGGGTGTGCGGCGCCTCTGCATTGGGCTATATCGCGACGCAGCTCGAATGGGTCTTGCCCGCTGTGTTCGGTCCGGCCGGATTTGCTTGTGCTGTATCTGGCGTGATGTTTATCGTCTCGGAGAGTGGCGCACCCTTGTGATCCGTAGATCGATCTTGCATGCTTTGCTTTGTCCTCCAACATGTCTCGCAGGTCTGGCGTATCTCCCCATGCCTTTTTATTTGAATGGCGTCAGGGTGGAGGCTGAGTTTTTGGCTGGAATGCCTCTCTATCGCGGCCACGAGGTGGACGATCAGTCGTATCATACGCTTCTTCCTCCAGTCGAGGTAGCAACCTGCACTTTGGGTAACTCTTGGAGGGGCACTCGAGTTTATATTGCTCGGCCGCGAGGACTTCAGTCCATCTGTCAGCTAGCAGATCCTGATCAGCTTAAAGCTGCTGCTGCTTTTTCTTAAGGCTATTTGTCGTGGCTATAAGCCGGCGTTTGAAGCGCTCTCGTTCGACAGGATCCTCTGGCACAACGAATTCGTCGTCGCCGAGGCTTGCCTCGTCTTCGGAGGGGGGCATGTAATTATCATCCTCCTCTTCTCCATCTGCCGCTCTCTGAGGAGGGCTGGCTCCTCCATTCTCCTGCTCTAAATCTTGCTGGAGGGGATTGCTGTTGTCTTCGGCACTATCCGGAGTATTATTATCTCCTGTGCCGGTATCACCACTTTTGCTTTGGCGGGACTTAGATCGGTGCCGCTGACGTCGGCGCTTGGGTTGCTTCTTGGAGGGGTCATCCTCCGCTATCTCGTCGCCATTGCCTTCTTTGGGTGTATCCACCATGTATATATCGTATGATGAGGTGGCTGTCCAGTGCCCTGTGGGTGGTGGTTCCTCTTCGCCTCCCACATCGCCGTCCATACCGTCGATGTCTTCAAAGTCGAAGTCGAGCATGTCGGTTAAGTCATCGACAGTGGCTACTAAGTGGGTGGTGGGTGGGCCTCGAATTTCTTCGTCGTCCGCATCCCAGTCCCGCCGGACATAGTTAGGCCAGGATCCTCCTGACAAGGAGAGAGACCTTAATGAGTTCAGTATGTCGCCAAAGGCCGAGTGCTCAAAAATATCCGCGGAGGTAAACTCCATGATCGGCGCCCAGTCGGATTCGATAGGAACGGGCGCAGGCTGTTCAGAGTCCGTGGCCGGAGAAGGATCCGACAGTTTAACAGCACGGCTCTCATGCAAGGTAAGGTCGATGTTTGGCTCGATCGCCGCTGAGGGTAGGGCCTCCGTGGCGGGGTCCATCCACCCGTCCGCGGAAGGCGCACCTGGCTCCGAATTGAGGGTCGGAGCAGCTGCCTGTGCGATCTCTTGAACACTATCCGATGGTAGCGCTAAGCCGTACTTATCGTGACCGCATGACACACAAGGTAGAGGCTCGAATCCGTCGAAGATCAAGTCTCCACGGATATCGGCCATGTAGTTTAAGCTTCCAAACCTGACCTGGTGGCCAGGGGCGTAACTTTCAATCTGCTCCAGATGGCCAAGCAAGTTGGCCCGCAGTGCAAAGTCGCCGAATACGAAGATCTGTCCGAGGAGAAAAGTCTCACCCTGGACTGCATCGCCGTCGATGATAGTAGGAGCCATCAAGCCTAACGGCGACGACACAGAGGAACTCTCAATGAAAGCACCAATGTCGGTGTCAAAACCGGCAGATCTCGGGTAGGGGGTCCCGAACTATGCGTCTAGGCCGGATAGTAACAGGAGGCAGGGGACACGATGTTTTACCCAGGTTCGGGCCCTCTTGATGGAGGTAAAACCCTACGTCCTGCTTGATTAATATTGATGATATGGGTAGTACAAGAGTAGATCTACCATGAGATCAGAGAGGCTAAACCCTAGAAGCTAGCCTATGGTATGATTGTCTGTTGTCCTATGAACTAAAACCCTCCGGTTTATATAGACACCGGAGTGGTTAGGGTTACACAAGGTCGGTTACAAAGGAGGATATATACATATCCATATTGCCTAGCTTGCCTTCCACGCCAAGTAGAGTCCCATCCGGACACGAGACGAAGTCTTCAATCTTGCATCTTCATAGTCCAACAGTCCGGCTGCCGGAGACCCCCTAATCCAGGACTCCCTCAACGACCGCCGGGCAGGAGAGGGATGGAGGGGAGAGGGGGCGCCAGGAGGACGACCGAGACGGGCGGGCGGTGGTGCTCTTCGGCGAAGCATGCACTCCGGCGAGGGGGCAAGTGGGTGGGGCGGCTGAGTGGAACGAGGGGGAGACAGTGGACGTGGAGGGGAGGCGAGAGGAGGCTCGGGTTGGCTAGAATCATGCCGAGGCCGAGGCGGCCATGGCGGATAGAGGCGAACTCCGGCGAGATGGGGCGATTCCAGAGAGCAAATGAGGCAAGGGAGAGATGGTTGAGGTGCAGAGGGACTCAGGGGTCCTATATACAGGCCCGGGAAAGGCTCTGGAGCTCACAAGCGAGCTCCCAACCGAGCTTTAATGGCGGGCAGAGGCTGGATGCGGCATGGGCATGGCGCTAGCGGCGCATTTAAGGCTAACCATGACGAGGCAGCGACGCAAGGCGATGCAGTCAAGCACGGGCGAGCTCCAGGACATGAATGGAGGTCGAGACATGGAGGGAGGAGACGAGCACAGTGGCCGGACCGAGCCAGAGCTTGCACTATGCATGACGCCAGCGTGATCACCACGGGCACTGGTGCAAACGACGCGTTTTGGCCGGGCCGATCATGTCCAGTAGATAGTCCTTCGTGCCCTTAGTCAAAATGAGGAAATAAATCGGTCCAGGGGCAAAGAAGAGATTTGCACTTAGCTCCAAAGTAAATCAGTAAGAAGGTGTTTGTAACTCTCTGTGGTTAAACCAGGTTGGTAACGTGGTAAAGAGTTTGTCTGATGATGATCACATACTAAGGTGATGTTGATCACCGAAAATAAGACTAAGAGGAGGAGTTTAGATGGGGTTGCTGTAGAAAGTGCAAAACTGGCCAGAGTTAGGGATTTGGATGATACAGTCACATACTTGATTTCTGTGAGCTGAAATTTGGCATAGAGAGGTAATATGATGATATGAAGCTGCTGTAAAAGTTTCATGCCATTTGTAAATACCAAAGTGGCACTTGCTTCACAAAGCCTCATTCTGGACAGAAACTTGGAACATTGCACAGGGCAATTGGATTAGCTAATTGAGCTAAAACTTGGTGGAGTCAGTTTATATGGATTGATGAATGTCCTGAAAAATTTTCAGCTTAAATGAAGCAATATAAAATATAGTTGCTTCACAAACTGAAAATCTGACCAAAAACTAATATTTGGAGCTGGGGTCACATAGATGAGTTACATGAGCTCATATTTGGTGGAGAGTCATGATAATATCATATAAAGGACCTTGCAAAATTTCAACTCATTTGGATATGCCTAGCTTGTACTTCCTTCACAATTACTTCCCTAAGACAGGAACTTTGAAAAATTGCTCAGGAATATTTACTAGGCAAATTGAGTTGAATTTTGTCACAGGTCAATTATTTGGATAGTAAAAGATGTCCAAGAAGTTTGGGTTCAAATGGGCAAAGATAAATAGCACTTTCTTCACAATGTGCCATTTAGGACAGAATAGGAAATGAATTTATTGAGCATGATGGGAAACATGGCCAATGATATATTTTGCCATATTTGAGGAATATATTACCCAAAAAATTTATGAGAATTATTTGGGAATTTTAGGAGTGACAGAAATATAGGTTGCTTCACAACCTAGGGTTTTAAGGTTATTCCTTTTATCAGAAAAGGAATATTCCCAACAAAAGAATTTTGGGTTAGGTCAAAGATGGAAATGAAATGATATTGGGATGATGAAGAGGGTGACAAGCCACTATAAAACCTAGGAAGTCATGATTATCCCAAGTTTCAGAACCACATAGCCACGGAAAAGCAAATCAAACAGGAAATCCAAGAAAATCAAAGGAAAAAGAAAAGGGCAAAAATCCAGGCTGTTACAAATCGGACTATGTGGCTTCATCACCCTCACCTAGCCATAGGAGTTTGACAATAAAAATGCAGGCGCAACCCCTAGTTAGCAATTAATCCGGACTAGGGTGCTGTAAACACCTGATCGGATGAAGGCCGATTCATCGCATAATGCGGAAAACATCGCAAAAGATTTTTATCCTCCGAAGAGCTGACCGGCTCACGCCGCATCATGACAGTCAGTTTTTGGCTTTCTCTACTAAGGTGCTCATCCGGATAAACCATGACACAATCGCAGTAGTTCTCCCTTTACTACCCTAGCCGATAGAGCGGAACGTAAGGTAGTAAGGACAGGAGCCGGGCAACCCAACTATTTACCAAAGACATGATTCGGAGTCGATGCATATAATGCTAAATTCGGGGGCCGAACTATACTGTAAAAGTTTTCGGACTTGTTGCTGTAGTATGGAGCGCAATAAAGCCTGTGGCAAACTACAGCGTACCAAAGTGTACGGATGCAAATAAGAATAGCAAAATAAAAATGAAGTAGTAAGCTAGTGCCACATAAGTTGGGCCGCAAACTGTTTCCATTATAATTTTGAGTAATAGGTCAAAGCGTATTTGTACAAATAGTGTGATAGGCAACAATGGCTATTTAACATGCCAAGACCAAGGGGGAGCTGCGTACGGGTCCTGAAAACAGGTAGAATGATTGTTAAGAAGAACATCTAGATATTTCCCCATACGTCTGTGCTACTTGCCACCTTGGTATATCCGTCCTTCGAAAGGACCGATTATCAGGCCGTCGAGAGGGGCATGTGGAAAAGAAACCTGAAAAGGATAAAAAGTAAGAGTATGTGTGTCCCGGGAAGGTCGAGCCGTATTGTGGACCATAGTCTGGTTATGCCTCCGTCTCTACCCATGGTATTTTTAGTGCATAGTTATGTACGCGCAGTACGGATGCCGCCACTTGGTCGGGGCTGAGACGGAGGTCGAATTGCTAGTCTAACTCCTGACGAGCCGAACTGTCATACTGCGGAGTAGTCCGGACTCGTTTGACAGTGTCCGAGAGCTTGGCCGCTGAATTAAAGTTCTGCCTTAAAAGGCCGCTCTGTACTTCCGCTGCCAGGGCCGCAGTGTGTTCCTCGGTATGGAGGGAGCGCTCCGTGTTTCCATTGACTGTAATTACACCGCATGGTCCGGGCATCTTGAGCTTGAGATAAGCATAGTATGGCACCGCATTGAATCGAGCAAACGTGGTTCGTCCGAGCAGTGCGTGATAGCCGCTGTGGAAGGGGACAATATCGAAGATTAACTCTTCGCTTCAGAAGTTGCCCGGAGATCCGAAGACGAGCTCCAATGTGATTGAGCCCGAGCAACGGGCCTCTACACCTGGTATAACTCCTTTAAAGGTAGTTTTGGTGGGCTTGATCCTTGATGGATCGATGCCCATTTTGCGCACTGTATCCTGACAAAGCAAGTTGAGGCTGCTGCCACCATCCATGAGGACTCGTGTGAGGTGGAATCCATCAATTATTGGGTCGAGAACCAGTGCGGCTGAACCGCCATGATGGATACTAGTCGGATGGCCCTTCGATCAAAGGTGATCAGGCAAGACGACCATGGGTTGAATTTTGGGGCGACTGGCTCTATCGCATAGACGTCCGTGAGGCGCGCTTGCACTCCCTCTTAGGGATATGGGTAGCGTATATCATGTTCACCATTTTAACCAGAGGGGGAAACTTCTTCTGTCCCCCTGTGTTCGGTGGGCGGGGCTCCTCGTCGTCATTCTCGCTTTGCGACCCCTTTTCCTTGTCTTCGGCATTTAACTTGCCGGCCTGTTTGAAGACCCAACAACTCCGGTGGGTATGATTGGCTAGTTTATGAGGGGTGCCATGGATCTGACATGGACGATCGAGTATGCGGTCCAGGCTGGAAGGGCCTTGATTGTTGCTTTTATATGGCTTCTTCCGCTGACTGGACTTGGAGCCACTGAATCCGGCATTGACCGTCGTGTCATCAGTATTGTCACCATTGTTTTGACGCTTGTGCCTATTGCGTCAGGGCTTGCCGTTGCTATTTCTGGCTTCTGAGGTGCTAGGTTCGCTTGCATTGTTATTGCTGCGGGCTAGCCAGCTATCTTCGCCCGCGCAAAAGCGGGTCATGAGTGCCGTGAGGGCCGCCATGGACTTCGGATTTTCTTGGCCGAGGTGTCGGGCGAGCCATTCGTCACGGATGTTGTGTTTGAAGGCCGCTAGGGTTCGGCATCCAGACAGTCGACAATTTGGTTCTTTTTAGTTAAGAACCTAGTCCGGAATTTCCTCGCTGACTCTCCGGGCTATTGGACTATGTGACTTAAGTCATTGGCGTCCGAAGGTGTGACGTATGTGCCTTGTAAGTTGTCGCGGAAGGCATCTTCTAGGTATTCCCAGCTGCCAATAGAGTTTTCAGGGAGGCTGTTCAGCCAGTGTCGAGCTGGTCCCTTGAGTTTTAGGGGGAGGTATTTGATGGCATGAAGATCATCGCCGCGGTCCATATGAATATGGAGAATAAAGTCTTCAATCCATACCGCGGGATCTGTGGTTCCATCATATGATTCGATATTCACGGGTTTGAACCCTTCTGGGAATTCATGTTCCATTACTTCATCAGTGAAGCAGAGGGGGTGTGCGGCGCCTCTATATAGGGCCAGATCATGACGTAGTTTGGATGGAGTCCGTCTGCGGTTTTCGGCCCGGACGTGATTATGCTTGCCATGTTCGGCTTGATAGTCGTCGTCGCGCGTCGGGGCACGCCCCTGTGATCCGTAGATCGATCTGGTCGGACCTTCTTTATTCTTCAGGTCCTTCCGCAGGTCATATGTGTATCCCCGAGCTGTTTTATCTCTGCCTTTACGGCGAGGTAGGACGGGGTGGTGTTCGGCTTGAGTTGCCGTTTTCTCCTGGCCACGTGGTGGTCGATCAGCTGCATTATGCGCTGATGGTATGGCCTCAAGTGCCTCGTCATCGAATTGAGGTAGCAGTTTACGCTTCGGGCAACTTTTGGTTGGGCACTCGAGGCCGTATTCCTCTGCTGCTAGGACATTAGTTCATCTATCATTGAGCAGATCTTGATCAGCTTGAAGCTACTGCTGCTTCTTTTTCAGGCTCCTTGCAGTGGCTATTATCTGTTGCTTAAAGCGCTCCTCCTCGAGATGTTCCTCAGGCACGATAAAGTCTTCGTCGCCGAGGCTCACCTCATCCTCGGTGGGTGGAAGGTAATTACTGTCCTCCAAGTCTTTGTTTGCAGCCTGTTCATTAGGGCTAACTTGCCCATCCTCCCGATCGTCTTGTTCAGAGTTTTGCTCGATGGGGTTTTCTTGGTCTTCGGCATCATCCCGAGTGTTGTTGTCTCTCGTGTCGGTATTGCTGTCTTTGCTGCGGCGTGATTTAGAGCGGCGTCGTCGGCGCTTTGGTTGTATCTCGGGAGGTTTATCCTCTACTGGATTTTTCTCATTATCACTGTCACCCTCCTTGGGTGTACCCATCATGTACACGTCATATGAAGAGGTGGCCGTCCAACGTCCGGTAAATGGCGGGTTTTCGGCTTGCTCCTCTCCGACATCGTCGTCCATACCATCGATGTCTTCGGAGCAGTAATCGAGCATGTCAGTTAAGTCCTCTACTGTGGCGATGAAGTGGGTGGTGGGTGGGACGTAAAATTCCCGCTCTTAGCCCCTAGTCCGGGCTGGGCGTAGTTCGGACGTTGCTCCTCCATAATCACGAGGGATCGCATCACGTCCAGAGCCTCGCTTAAAGGTGAGGTTTGTCGAGGGAGAAAAGAATACATGGAGTATGGCAGGAAGGGAATTCCTCGGCCGAGCTCACACAATGCTGATTCCGAGAGTTTGGAGCCAACGTCCGGGGAAGAGTCCGGCTTGGTGATGGTTGCAGGCGACACTGCTTCCTCCGGCTCTCCCGTACTGGGCCTAGTGGCAACAGATAGTCCAGCGGGTTTAGAAATCCCGTCTTCGGTCCTGGCGAGGCGCTCCGGCTCTAAGGCCAGACCGGAGGTTGGGGGCATGAATCCTTGGAAGATCAAGTCTCCTCGGATATCAGCGACATAATCCAGGTTTCTAAAACTAATCTGGTGACCTGGGGCGTAGCTGTCAATCTGCTCCAGATGGCCAAGCGAGTTGCCCCGCAGTGCAAAGTCGTCGAATACGAAGATCTGGCCGGGGAGGAAAACCTCCCCTAGGGCAGTATCGTTGCAGATGATGGATGGAGCCATCGAACCTTTTGGCGGAGACACAGTGGAATTATCGATGAAAGCACCAATGTCGGTGTCAGAAGCGGCGGATCTTGGGTAGGGGGTCCCGAACTGTGCGTCTAAGGTTGATGGTAACAGGAGACAGGGGACACGAAGTTTTACCCAGGTTCGGGCCCTCTTGATGGAGGTAATACCCTACGTCCTGCTTGATTGATATTGATGAATATGAGGATTACAAGAGTTGATCTACCATGAGATTGTAATGGCTAAAACCCTAGAAGTCTAGCCTGTCAGATTGTGATTGCCTCTACGGACTAACCCCTCTGGTTTATATAGACACCGGAGGGGCCTAGGGTTGTACAAAGTCGGTTACACAGAAAGGGAATAATACATCTGGCCGCCTAGCTTGCCTTCCACACAAAGGAGAGTCCCATCCAGACACGGGAGGAAGTCTTCTATCTTGTATCTTCATGGCCCAATAGTCCGGCCCATGTCACACAGGCCAGACGTCCGAGGACCCCTTAATCCAGGACACCCTCATCGGGGGCCATAGGTTTCACTAGAGGCTTCTCTCTTGAAGGCAAATAATACGATGGGTGAACAAATTACTGTCGAGCAATTGATGAAAATCACAAAGTTATGACGATATCCAAGGCAATGATTATGTAATATAGGCATCACGTTCGTGTAAAGTAGACCGACTCCTGCCTGCATCTACTACTATTACTCCACACATCGACCAACTCCTACCTGCATCTAGAGTATTAAGTTCATAAAAAACAGAGTAACGCTTTAAGTAAGATGACGTGATGTAGAGGAATAAACTCAAGCAATATGATGTAAACCCCATATTTTTATCCTCGATGGCAACAATACAATATGTGCCTCGCTACCCCTACTTTGTCACTGGGTGAGGACACTGCAAGATTGAACCCAAAGCTAAGCACTTCTCCCATTGCAAGAAAAACCAATCTAGTTGGCCAAACTAAACCAATAGTTCGAAGAGAATTACAAGGATATCAAATCATGCATATAAGAATTCAGAGAAGATTCAAATAATATTCATAGATAATCTTATCATAAATCCACAATTCATCAGATCTCCACAAACACACCACAAAAGAAGATTACATCGGATAGATCTCCAAGAACATTGAGGAGAACATGGTATTGAGAATCAAAGAGAGAGAAGAAGCCATCTAGCTACTACCTATTGAATCGTAGGTCTTAGGTAAACTACTCATGCTTCATCAAAAGGGCAATAGAGTTGATGTAGATGTCATTCGTGATTGAATCCCCCTCCGGCAGGATGCCGAAAAAGGCCCCAAGATGGGATCTCACGAGAACAGAAGGTTTTGGCGGTGGAAAAGTGTTTCTGTGGATGCTTCTGGAGGTTTGGGAATATATGTGAATATATAGGAGGAAGAATTAGGTCAGGAGAGTCACCAGGGACCCACAAGGTAGGGGGCACGCCCCCCTAGGGCACCCCTGCACCTTAGTCGCCGCCTCGTGGCTCTTCTGACTTGAACTTCAAGTCTCCTGGGTGTCTTCTAGTCCAAGAAAAATCATCGCGAAGGTTTTATTCCGTTTGGACTCGGTTTGATATTCCTTTTCCGCGAAGCTAAAAAACAAGGAAAAACATAAACTGGCACTGGGATCTAGGTTAATAGGTTAGTCCCAAAAATAATACAAAATAGCATATTAATGCATATAAAAGATCCAAAACAGATAATATAATAGCATGGAACATCAAAAATTATAGATACTTTGGAGACATATCAAGCATCCCTAAGCTTAATTCCCACTTGTCCTCGAGTAGGTAAATGATAAAAACAAAATTTTTGATGTGGAATGCTACCTAACATATTTATCCATGTAATTTTCTTTATTGTGGCATGAATTTTTAGATCCATAAGATTCAAAACCAAAGTTTAATATTGACATAAAAACAATAATACTTCAAGCATACTAACAAGGCAATTATGTCTTCTCAAAATAACATGGCCAAAGAAAGCTATCCCTACAAAATCATATAGTCTGGCTATGCTCCATCTTCATCACACAAAATACTCAAATCATGCACAACCCCGATGAAAAGCCAAGAAATTGTTTCATACTTTTGGTGTTCTCAAACCTTTTTAACTTTCACACAATACATGAGCGTGAGCCATGGACATAGCACTATAGGTGGAATACAATATGGTGGTTGTGGAGAAGACAAAAAAGAAGGAGATAGTCTCACATCAACTAGGCGTATCAACGGGCTATGGAGATGCCATCAATATATATCAATGTGAGTGTGTAGGGATTGCCATGCAACGGATGCACTAGAGCTACAAGTGTATGAAAGCTCAAAAAGAAACTATGTGGGTGTGCATCCAACTTGCTTGCTCACGAAGACCTAGGGAAATTTGAGGAAGCCCATCGTTGGAATGTACAAGCCAAGTTCTATAATGAAAAATTCCCACTAGTATATGAAAGTGACAACATAGGAGACTGTCTATCATGAACATCACGGTGCTACTTTGAAGCACAAGTGTGGAAAAAGAATAGTACCATTGCCCCTTCTCTCTTTTCTCTCATTTTTTTGTTTGGCTTCTTTGGCCTCTTTTTTGTTGGCTTCTTTGGCCTCTTTTATTATTTTTATTCACATGGGGCAATGCTCTAAAAATGAAGATCATCACACTTTTATTTACTTACAACTCAAGAATTACAGCTCGATACTTAGAACAAAAAATATGACTCTATATGAATGCCTCCGGCAGTGTACCGGGATGTGCAATGACTCAAGAGCAACATGTATAAAAAATGATGAAAGGTGGCTTTGCCACAAATATGATGTCAACTACATGATCATGCAAAGCAATATGGCAATGATGAATTATGTCATAATAAATGGAACGGTGGAAGTTGCATGGCAATATATCTCGGAATGGCTATGGAAATGCCATAATAGGTAGGTATGGTGGCTGTTTTGAGGAAGGTATATGGTGGGTGTAAGGTACTGATACGTCCATTTTGCATCATGCTTTTATCTCAATATTTATTGCATTATGGGCTGTTATTACACATTATGTCACAATACTTATGCTTATTCTCTCTTATTTTACAAGGTTTACATAAAGAGGGAGAATGCCGGCAGCTAGGATTCTGGCTGGAAAAGGAGCAAATATTAGAGACCTGTTCTGCAGCTCCAAAAGTCCTGAAACTTCATGGATGTTGTTTTACAAATGTATAAAAAACATTGAGCTCAACAACTTCACCGGGGGGCCACACCCTGCCCACGAGGGTGGGGGGCGCGCCCTACCCCCCTAGGCGCGCCCCCTACCTCGTGGGCCCCCTGGTGGCTCTCATCTTCTGCTATATGGACTCTTTCGATGAAAAAAAATCATAAGCCATCTTCTCGGACGAAACTCCGCCGCCACGAGGCGGAACCAATCTAGGGCTCTGGTGGAGCTGTCCTGCCGGGGAAACTTCCCTCCCGGAGGGGGAAATCATCGCCATCGTCATCACCAACGCTCCTCTCATCGGGAGAGGGCAATCTCCATCAACATCTTCATTAGCACCATCTCATCTCAAAACCCTAGTTCATCTCTTGTATCCAATTCTTGTCTCCAAGTCCGGGATTGGTGCTAGTAGGTTGTAGTAGTGTTAATTACTACTTGTAGTTGATGCTAGTTGGTTTAATTGGTGGAAGATCATATGTTCAGATCCTATATGCATATTAATACCCCTCTGATTATGAACATGTTTATGCTTTGTGAGTAGTTACTTTTGTTCCTGAGGACATGGGAGAAGTCTTGCTATTAGTAGTCATGTGAATTTGGTATTCGTTCAATATTTCGATGAGATGTATGTTGTCTCTCCTCTAGTGGTGTTATGTGAATGTCGACTACATGACACTTCACCATTGTTTGGGCCTAGAGGAAGGCATTGGGAAGTAATAAGTAGATGATGGGTTGCTAGAGTGACAGAAGCTTAAACCCTAGTTTATGCGTTTCTTCGTAAGGGGCTGATTTGGATCCATATGTTTCATGCTATGGTTAGGTTTACCTTAATACTTTTGTTGTATTTGTGGATGCTTGCAATAGAGGTTAATCATAAGTGGGATGTTTGTGCAAGTAAGGGCAGCACCCAAGCACCGGTCCACCCACATACCAAATTATCAAAGTACCGAACGCGAATCATATGAGCGTGATGAAAACTAGCTTGACGATATTCCCATGTGTCCTCGGGAGCGCTTTACATCATATACGAGTTTGTCCAGGCTTTTCCTTTGCTACAAAAAGGATTGGGCCACCTTGCTGCACTGTATTTACTTTTATTACTTGTTGCTCGTTACAAATTATCCTATCATGAAACTATTTGTTACCACTTATTTCAGTACTTGTAGAGAATACCTTGCTGGAAACCGCTTATCATTTCCTTCTGCTTCTCATTGGGTTCGACACTCTTACTTATCGAAAGGACTACGATAGATCCCCTATACTCGTGGGTCATCAAGACTCTTTTCTGGTGCCGTTGCCGGGAAGTGAAGCGCCTTTGGTAGGTGGAATTTGGTAAGGAAAAATTTAGATAGTGTGCTGAAATTTACTGTCACTTGTTACAATGGAAAGTAATCCTCTGAGGGGCTTGTTCGGGGTATCTTCACCCCGACCAGTAGAGCAAAGAGTTGCTCCTCAACCTACTGAACCTACTGAAAATGAAAATGCTTGCTTAGAAATTCCTTTGGGTATGGTAGAAAAACTGCTAGCTAATCCTTTTTTGGGAGATGGAACAAAACATCCTGATGAGCATTTAATATATGTGGATGAAGTTTGTGGATTATTTAAGCTTGCAGGTGTACCCGGAGATGTTGTTAAGAAGAAGGTCTTCCCTTTATCTTTGAGGGGAGATGCATCGACATGGTACAGGCTATGTGATGATATGGAGTCTTGGAACTACAAAAGATTGAAATTGGAATTTCATCAAAAGTTTTATCCTATGCATCTTGTTCATCGTGATTGCAATTATATATATATATATATATATAATTTTTGGCCTCGTGAAGGAGAAAGCATCGCTCAAGCCTGGGGGAGGCTTAAATCAATGTTATATTCATGCCCCAATCATGAACTCTCAAGAGAAATGATTATTCAAAAAAATTTATGCTCGGCTTTCTGATAACAATCGCACCATGCTTGATACTTCTTGTGCTGGCTCTTTTATGATGAAGACTATTGAATTCAAATGGGATTTATTGGAAATAATTAAAAGCAACTCCGAAGATTGGGACCTCGACAATGGTAAGGAGTCAGGTATGACACCTAGTTTTGATTGTGTTAAATCTTTTATGGATACCGATGTTTTCCGTAAATTTAGCACTAAATATGGACTTGACTCTGAGATAGTAGCTTCTTTCTGTGAATCTTTTGCTGCTTATGTTGATCTCCCCAAGGAGAAGTGGTTTAAATATCATCCTCCCATAGAAGTAAAAGTAGCTGCACCTATTAAAGTTGAAGAAAAGACTATTACTTATAATGATCCTGTTGTTCCTACTTCTTATGTTGAGAAACCGCCTTTCCCTGTTAGGATCAAGGATCATGCTAACGCTTCAACTGTGGTTCATAAAAGCAATATTAAAACATATACACCTCCTGAGAAAGTTAAAGTTGAACCTAATATTGCTATTGTTAAAGATCTCTTGTCTGATAATATAGATGGGCATGTTATTTATTTCTGTGATGAAACTGCTAGAATTGCTAAACCCCATGATACAGATAAACCTAGACCTGTGGTAGGTATGCCTGTTATTTCTGTTAAAATAGGAGATCATTGTTATCATGGCTTATGTGATATGGGTGCTAGTGCTAGTGCAATACCTATTGACTTATACAAAGAAATTATGCATGACATTGCACCTGTTGAGTTAGAAGATATTGATGTCACAATTAAACTTGCTAATAGAGATACTATTTCACCAATGGGAATTGTTAGAGATGTTGAAGTCTTGTGTGGGAAAACTAAATATCCTGCTGATTTTCTTGTTCTTGGTTCCCCACAAGATAGTTTTTGTCCCATTATATTTGGTAGACCCTTCTTAAATACTGTTAATGCTACCATAGATTGCAAAAGGGATGTTGTTACTGTCGGTTTAGATGATATGGCTCATGAATTTAATTTCTCTAAATTTAGTAGACAACACCGTGAAGAAGAATTACCTATTAAGGATCAAATTATTGGTCTTGCTTCTATTGCCGTACCTCCTAGTGATCCTTTAGAACAATATTTGCTAGATCATGAAAATGATATGTTTATGAATGAAAGAAGGGAATTAGATGAAGTATTCTTTAAACAGGAACCTATTCTGAAACACAATTTACCTGTTGAAATCCTAGGGGATCCTCCTCCACCCAAGGGTGATCCCGTGTTTGAGCTTAAACCGTCACCCACTACTAGCGAAAAGCCTATACACAGAATCTTACCAGCAGCGCGCTTTAAAATCAGGCGCTGCTGCTAAGTAGCAGTAGCGCGGGTTTTTAACCCTCGCTACTACTAAGTTGATAGCAGTAGCGCTGGTTTTTTACCCTCGCTACTACTAAGCTGTCTCTACCGTGCCCCCCGGGACATGCCATAGTAGTAGCGCGGGTTTTTAACCCTCGCTACTACTAAGTTGATAGCAGTAGCGCTGGTTTTTACCCCTCGCTACTACTAAGCGGTCTCTACCGTGCCCCTGGGCCATGCCATAGTAGTAGCGAGGGTTATAAACCCGCGCTACTACTAAGTTTTTACCCCTCGCTACTACTAAGAGGTCTCAACCGTGCCCCTCCGGGACATGCCATAGTAGTAGCGAGGGGTAAAATCCCTCACTACTACTAAAGGTCCCATTTTGAAACTCTACCCCCCCCCCCCCCGTGGATCGCCTTTTCGGTTTTGTAAAAAGCAAAAGAAAATGATAAAACTTCAAAAATTAAAATCCTTCGAGATGTAGTTATGTTACTACATCTACTAGTTAGGAAAATTTAAAAACTTAAATTTGGACATGTTTTGCAAAAAGTGTAGGGAAAATGTAAAACGACTATAACTTTTGCATACGATGTTAGAAAAAAACATATAATATATCAAAATGTTTCAAAAATTAAAATCCTTGGAGATGTAGTTATGTTACTACATCCACTAGTTAGGAAAATTTAAAAACTTAAATTTGGACATGTTTTGCAAAAAGTATAGGGAAAATATAAAACGGCTATAACTTTTGCATACGATGTCAGAAAAAACGTATAATATATCAAAATGTTCAGCACGAAAATCCGCATACGATGGAGACGGCCTATGGCCTGTTTGCAAATTTTTAGAATCCTCAAATTCTAAAAGGAAAAAAAGTTATGCTCAAATTTCAGTTTTTTTTAATTTTGGTCAAATCTGGTCAAACTGCGGTCAAACTACTTATTCAGGAAGTATTAGTGTTACTAAATAATTATTCAAGAATATTAGTGTTACTAAATAATTATTTCAGTTTTTTGGAATTTTGGTCAAATCTGGTCAAACTATGGTCAAACTTTGGTCAAAATGTGGTCAAACTCCTTATTCAAGAAATATTAGTGTTACTAAATAGTTATTGTTTTTTAGAACAATAGTTTTAAACTCAAACAGCGAAATGTGTGACTTCATGCTCAAGCTAAACTCCCGAGGGTTAATAGGATTGACATCTTACTATTGTCAGGAAAACAACAAGTGCAGACTTGGAATCGAGGGAGAATAGAACCGGAAGTTAAGCGTGCTCAGGCTGGAGTAGTGTGAGGATGGGTGACCGTCCGGGAAGTTAGATGATTTGGAATGATGAGGGGTGATTAGAGATTAAATTGAGCAGCGATGAGGGTGATTAGAGATTAGAGGTTAAAATAATTCAGAAATTTGAAAATTCACGCAAAAAATTCGAAAAAAAATTCCGCGGGTTAGTAGTAGCGCGGGTTTTTACCCATGCTACTAATAACGGACGTAGTGGTAGCGCGGGTAGCACCCGCGCTGCTGCTATACGTTAGCTGTAGCGCCTTATTAGTAGCGCCGGCCCCCGCGCTGCTAATAGGCCCAAAACCCGCGCTGTTGCTAGGCTTTTCCCTAGTATTGACCGGATACTCTTAAATATGCTTATCTTGATGAGAAAAAGATATATCCTGTTATTATTAGTGCTAACCTTTCAGAACATGAAGAAGAGAGATTATTGAAAATTCTGAAGAAGCACCGTGCTGCTATTGGGTATACTCTTGATGATCTTAAGGGCATTAGTCCTACTCTATGTCAACATAAAATTAATTTGGAAGAAGATGCTAAACCAGTTCATGATCATCAACGCCGACTGAATCCTAAAATGAAAGAAGTGGTAAGAAAGGAGATACTAAAGCTCCTTGAGGCAGGTATAATTTACCCCGTTGCTGATAGTCAGTGGGTAAGCCCTGTCCATTGTGTCCCTAAGAAGGGACGTATTACTGTTGTTCCTAATGACAAAGATGAATTGATTCCTCAAAGAATTATTACTGGTTATAGGATGGTAATTGATTTCCACAAATTAAATAAGGCTACTAAAAAGGAACATTACCCCTTACCTTTTATCGATCAAATGCTAGAAAGATTATCCAAACATACACAATTTTGCTTTCTAGATGGTTATTCTGGTTTCTCTCAAATACCTGTGTCAGCCAAAGATCAATCAAAGACTACTCTTACATGCCCTTTTGGTACTTATGCTTATAGACGTATGCCTTTTGGTTTATGTAATGCACCTGCTACCTTTCAAAGATGCATGATGGCTATATTCTCTGACTTTTGTGAAAAGATTTGTGAGGTTTTCATGGACGACTTTTCCGTCTATGGATCTTCTTTTGATGATGGCTTAAGCAACCTTGATCGAGTTTTGCAGAGATGTGAAGAAACTAATCTTGTCTTGAATTGGGAAAAGTGCCACTTTATGGTTAATGAAGGTATTGTCTTGGGGCATAAAGTTTCTGAAAGAGGTATTGAAGTTGATAAAGCCAAGTTTGATGCTATTGAAAAGATGCCATGTCCCAAGGACATGAAAGGTATAAGAAGTTTCCTTGGTCATGCCGGTTTTTTATAGGAGGTTCATTAAGGACTTCTCAAAAATCTCTCGGCCTCTGACTAATTTATTAAAAAAAGATATACCATTTGTTTTTGATGATGATTGTGTAGAAGCATTTGAAATACTTAAGAAAGCATTGATCTCTGCACCTATTGTCCAGCCACCTGATTGGTTTTACCCTTTGAAATTATGTGCGATGCTAGTGATTATGCTGTAGGTGCTGTTCTAGGACAAAGAGTTGATAAGAAACTAAATGTTATTCAATATGCTAGCAAAACTCTAGACAATGCTCAAAGAAATTATGCTACTACTGAAAAAGAATTCTTAGCAGTTGTATTTGACTGTGATAAGTTTAGACCTTATATTGTTGATTCTTAAGTAACTATTCACACTGATCATGCTGCTATTAAATATCTTATGGAAAAGAAAGATGCTAAACCTAGACTTATTAGATGGGTTCTCTTGCTACAAGAATTTGATTTGCATATTGTTGATAGAAAAGGAGCTGAGAACCCCGTTGCAGACAACTTGTCTAGGTTAGAAAATGTGCTTGATGACCCACTACCTATTGATGATAGCTTTCCTGATGAGAAATTAAATGCCATAAATGCTTCTCATACTGCTCCATGGTATGCTGATTATGCTAATTACATTGTTGCTAAGTTTATACCACCTAGTTTCACATACCAGCAAAAGAAAAAGTTCTTCTATGATTTGAGACATTACTTTTGGGATGACCCACATCTTTATAAAGAAGGAGTAGATGGTGTTATTAGACGTTGTGTACCTGAGCATGAACAGGAACAGATCCTACGCAAATGTCACTCCGAAGCCTATGGAGGGCACCATGCTGGAGATAGAACTGCACATAAGGTACTACAATCTGGTTTTTATTGGCCTACTCTATTCAAGGATGCCCGTAAGTTTGTCTCATCTTGTGATGAATTTCAAAGAATTGGTAATATTAGTAGACATCAAGAAATGCCTATGAATTATTCACTTGTTATTGAACCATTTGAATTTTGGGGCTTTGACTATATGGGACCTTTTCCTTCCTCTAATGGTTATACACATATTTTAGTTGCTGTTGATTACGTTACTAAGTGGGTAGAAGCTATTCCAACTAGTAGTGCTGATCATAACACTTCTATTAAAATGCTTAAAGAAGTTATCTTTCCAAGGTTTGGAATCCCTAGATATTTAATGACTGATGGTGGTTCACATTTTATTCATGGTGCTTTCCATAAAATGCTTGCTAAATATGATGTTAATCATAGAATTGCATCACCTTATCACCCTCAGTCTAGTGGTCAAGTACAATTGAGTGATAGAGAACTCAAATTAATTTTCAAAAGACTGTTAATAGGTCTAGAAGAATTGGTCCAAGAAACTTGATGATGCATTATGGGCCTATAGAACTGCATATAAAAACCCTATGGGTATGTCTCCGTATAAAATGGTCTATGGAAAAGCATGTCACTTACCTCTCGAACTAGAACACAAGGCTTATTGGGCTATTAAAGAACTCAACTATGATTTTAAACTTGCCGGTGAGAAGAGGTTATTTGATATTAGCTCACTTGATGAATGGAGAACCCATGCCTATGAAAATGCCAAGTTGTTTAAAGAAAAACTTAAAAGGTGGCATGATAAAAGAATACAAAAGCGTGAGTTTAATGTAGGTGATTATGTATTGCTATACAACTCTCGTTTAAGATTTTTTGCAGGAAAACTTCTCTCTAAATGGGAAGGTCCCTACGTTATCTTTGAAGGCACAAATCCGAAGGTGGTAAATGGTGAAAGAATCAAACATTATATCTCACGTAATCCCATAAATGTTGAAACCAATGTTATTGAAACCATAACCCGGGAGGAATACATAACGGACACTTTCCGGAACGTTTCAGACTCCGAAAAGGAATAGGTATCTGGTATGGTAAGTAAACCGACTCAAAAATAGTTTTTGTGGCAATATTTCTCTGTTTTGGAATATTTAGAAAAATAGAAAAATAAGCAACAGTCGGGAAAGGACACGAGGGCTCCATGAGGGTGGAGGGCGCGCCCTACACCCCTGGGCGTGCCCCCTACCTCATGGGCACCTCGGGTGCTCTCCGAACTCCGTTTTCTTACAGGACACGTATTTTGGTCGGTAAAAATTCATTATATAACCTCCCGGGGGTTTTGACTCCCGTATCACGCAAAATCCTCTTGTTTTTGTTTCGAGCTGTTTTCTGTCAGGGTTGTCAAGGCCAGGCACTATGTCGTCTCCCTCCTCCTCCAACCATGAGGGCAACGATGCTTGGCTAATGAAGATAGAGCTGAAGAGAGAAGAACCTATGGAGATCAACAAGGATGAAGGGATCAAGAAGGCCATGGAGGACCAAGTTCCAGCAACAGAAGACACCCTTCAACTGGATCACAATCTTCTTACCCCAACAGAAATCGAAGCCTTCAAGATAATTGAGTTGGCTCGTATACAAAATAAGTATCTCACACGTGAAAATATTTTGTTGAAGGAGCATATCATCGCACTCAAGGGCATTATCCGCAAGCTAGAAGACCTCCTATGCTCGATGTGCGACTATCCATCATCAACAAATCCACCTTCTTCACCAACAAAGGAGACATAATCACCTGGGTATGGGCACTCCACTTGGCAACTGCCAAGCTTGGGGGAGTGCCCCGGTATCATATCACCATCACTTTTATCTTTACCTTTTTCTTAGTTTGATCCTTTTGGTAATATTTTGATCTAGTAGAATAAGAGTTCTTAGTATGATCTAGTCGTGAGTTTTGCTTTATTATCCTCCTATGTAATTGAGTCCTTGAGCTATATAATAAAGATTAGTGTTGAGTCAAGGGCTTGCTTATTTTTGCCATGATCCCAAATAAAAGAAAAGAGAAGAGAAAGAAATAAAAAGAAACAAAGAGATCATGTGACTCTTATGGAGAGTAATGTGCTCACATAGAAAGAGTATGATGAATAAAAGTTATTGAGGGTTGACAAACATAGTTTCGGTCATCGTTGCAATTAATAGGAAGTAATAAAGAAAGAGAGGTCTTCACATATAAATATACTATCTTGGACATCTTTTATGATTGTGAGCACTCATTAAAATATGACATGCTAAAGAGTTGACATTGGACAAGGAAGACAACATAATGGGTTGTGTTTTCTTACATCTGAGATTAATTATATTGTCTTGGATCCTCCAACATGTTGAGATTGCCTTTCTCCCTCATGCTAGCCAATTCATTGCACCAAGTAGAGATACTACTTGTGCTTCCAAATACCCTTAAACCAGTTTTGCCATGAGAGTCCACCATACCTACCTATGGATTGAGTAAGACCCATCAACTAAGTTGTCATCGGTGCAAGCAATAAAAATTGCTCTCTAAATATGTATGATTGATTGGTGTGGTAGAAATAAGCTTTATACAATCGTGTGATATGGAAGTAATAAAAGCGACAGACTGCATAATAAAGGTCCATATCACAAGTGGCAATATAAAGTGATGTTCTTTCGCATTAGGATTTTGTGCATTTACCCACAAAAGCGCATGAAAACCTCTGCTTCCCTCTACGAAGGGCCTATCTTTTACTTTTATCTCCTACATTGCATAAGAGTCATGGTGATCTTCACCCTTCCTTTTTATAGTTTATCCTTTGGCAAGCACAATATGTTGGAAAGATCCTGGTATATATGGCTAATTGGATGTGGTTTTTCATGAACTATTACTGTTGACATTACCCTTGAGGTAAAACGTTGGGAAGCAAAAACTATAAGCCCCTATCTTTCTCTGTGTCCGATTAAAACTCCATACCCATAAGTATTGTGTGAGTGTCAGCAATTGTGAAAGACTATATGATAGTTGAGTATGTGGACTTGCTAAAAAGCTCTTATACATTGACTCTTTCCTATGTTATGATAAATTTCAATTGCCTCAATGATTGAGATTATAGTTTGTTAGTTTTCAATAAAGTTTATGATTCATACTTCATATTGTGATTGAATTATTACTCTAGCATAAGATATCATATGACAAGAATTATATAAGTTGCTGTTCTAAGAATGATCATGATGCCCACATGTCCGTATTTTATTTTTTTATCGACACCTTCATCTCTAAACATGTGGACATATTTTTCGATTTCAGCTTTCCACTTCAGAACAAGCGAGGTCTAAGCTTGGGGGAGTTGATACGTCCATTTGCATCATGCTTTTATATCAATATTTATTGCATTATGGGCTGTTATTACACATTATGTCAAAATACTTATGCTTATTCTCTCTTATTTTACAAGGTTTACATAAAGAGGGAGAATGCCGGCAGCTGGGATTCTGGCTGGAAAAGGAGCAAATATTAGAGACCTATTCTGCACAGCTCCAAAAGTCCTGAAACTTCACGGATGATGTTTTCCAAATATATAAAAAACATTGAGCTCAAGAACTTCAACAGGGGGCACACCCTGCCCACGAGGGTGGGGGGTGCGCCCTACCCCCTGGGTGTGCCCCCCTACCTCGTGCCCCCCTGGCGGCTCTCCGGTGACCATTTTCTGCTATATGGACTCTTTCGATGGGAAAAAAAATCATAAGCCATCTTCTCGGACAAAACTACGCTGCCACGAGGCGGAACCAATCTAGGGCTCTGGCGGAGCTGTTCTGCTGGGGAAACTTCACTCCCAGTGGGGGAAATCATCGCCATCGTCATCACCAACGCTCCTCTCATCGGGAGAGGGCAATCTCCATCAACATCTTCATCAGCACCATCTCATCTCAAAACCCTAGTTCATCTCTTGTATCCAATTCTTGTCTCCAAGTCCGGGATTGGTGCTAGTAGGTTGCTAGTAGTGTTAATTACTCCTTGTAGTTGATGCTAGTTGGTTTAATTGGTGGAAGATCATATGTTCAGATCCTATATGCATATTAATACCCCTCTGATTATGAACATGTTTATGCTTTGTGAGTAGTTACTTTTGTTCCTGAGGACATGGGAGAAGTCTTGCTATTAGTAGTCATGTGAATTTGGTATTCGTTCTATATTTTGATGAGATGTATGTTGTCTCTCCTCTAGTGGTGTTATGTGAACGTCGACTACATGACACTTCACCATTGTTTGGGCCTAGAGGAAGGCATTGGGAAGTAATAAGTAGATGATGGGTTGCTAGAGTGACAGAAGCTTAAACCCTAGTTTATGCGTTGCTTCGTAAGGGGCTGATTTGGATCCATATGCTTCATGCTATGGTTAGGTTTACCTTAATACTTTTGTTGTATTTGCGGATGCTTGCAATAGAGGTTAATCATAAGTGGGATGTTTGTCCAAGTAAGGGCAGCACCCAAGCACCGGTCCACCCACATACCAAATTATCAAAGTACCGAACGCGAATCATATGAGCGTGATGAAAACTAGCTTGACGATATTCCCATGTGTCCTCGGGAGCGCTTTACATCATATAAGAGTTTGTCCAAGCTTGTCCTTTGCTACAAAAAGGATTGGGCCACCTTGCTGCACTTTATTTACTTTTGTTACGTGTTGCTCATTACAAATTATCTTATCACAAAACTAACTGTTACCACTTATTTCAGAACTTGCAGAGAATAGCTTGCTGGAAACCGCTTATCATTTCCTTCTGCTCCTCGTTGGGTTCGACACTCTTACATATCGAAAGGACTATGATAGATCCCCTATACTTGTGGGTCATCAAGTACCAGCAAAAGTTGCGCGGTACTAGATAGGCTAGCAATCACGGAAGGGTGAGAGTGCGTATAATCCATGGACTCAACATTAGTCATAAAGAACTCACATACTTATTGCAAAAATATATTAGTCATCGAAACAAAGTACTACGCGCATGATCCTAGGTGGATAGATTGGTAGGAAAAGACCATCGCTCATCCCCGACCGCCACTCATAAGGAAGACAATCATTAACTACCTCATGCTCCAACTTCGTTACATAACGGTTCACCACACATGCATGCTATGGAAATCACAAACTTTAACACAAGTATTTCTCCAATTCAAAATTACTCATGATGACCCACAAGTATAGGGGATCGCAATAGTTTTCGAGGGTAGAGTATTCAACCCGAATTTATTGATTCGACACAAGGGGAGCCAAAGAATATTCTCAAGTATTAGTAGCTGAGTTGTGAATTCAACCACACCTGGAAACTTAATATCTACAGCAAGGTATTTGGTAGCAAAGTAATATGATAATAGTGGTAACGGTAGCAAAAGTAATATTTTTGGTTTTATAGTGATTGTAACAGTAGCAACGAAAAAGTAAATAAGCTAAGAACAATATAGGAAAAGCTCATAGGCATTGGATCGGTGATGGCGAATTATGTCGGATGCGATCGATCATGCAACAGTTATAACATAGGGTGACACGGAACTAGCTCCAGTTCATCAATGTAATGTAGGCATGTATTTCGAATATAGTCATACGTGCTTATGGAAAAGAACTTGCATGACATCTTTTGTCCTATCCTCCCGTGGCAGCGGGGTCCTATTGGAAACTAAGGGATATTAAGGCCTCCTTTTAATAGAGTATCAGACCAAAGCATTAACACATAGTGAATACATGAACTCCTCAAACTACGGTCATCACCGGTAATGGTCCCGATTATTGTCACTTCGGGGTTAACGGATCATAACACATAATAGGTGACTATAGACTTGCAAGATAGGATCAAGAACTCACATATATTCAGGAAAACATAATAGGTTCAGATCTGAAATCATGGCACTCGGGTCCTAGTGACAAGCATTAAGCTTAGCAAAGTCATAGCAACATCAATTTCAGAACATAGTGGATACCAGGGATTAAACCCTAACAAAACTAACTCGATTACATGATAAATCTCATCCAACCCAAAACCGTCCAGCAAGTCTATGATGGAATTACTCACGCACAACGGTGAGCATCATAAAATTGGTGATGGAGGAAGGTTGATGATGACGATGGCGACGAATTCCCCTCTCTGGAGCCCTGAACAGACTCCAGATCAGCCCTCCTAAGAGAGTTTAGGGCTTGGCGGTGGCTTCGTATCGTAAAACACGATGAATCCTTCTCTCTGATTTTTTCTCCCCGAACACGAATATATGGAGTTGGATTTGAGGTCGGTGGAGCGTCAGGGGGCCCACGAGGCAGGGGAGCGCGCCCAGGGAGGTAGGCGCGCCCCCACCCTCGTGGACAGGGTGTGGGACCCCTGACGTGGATTCTTCTTCCAGTATTTTTTACATATTCCAAAAATAATCTCCGTTGATTTCCAGGTCATTCCGAGAACTTTTATTTCTGCACAAAAATAACACCATGGCAATTCTGCTGAAAACAGCGTTAGTCCGGGTTAGTTCCATTCAAATCATGCAAGTTAGAGTCCAAAACAAGGGCAAAAGTGTTTGGAAAAGTAGATACAACGGAGACATATCAACTCCCCCAAGCTTAAACCTTTGCTTGTCCTCAAACAATTCAGTTGATAAACTAAAGGTGATAAAGAAAAACTTTTACAAACTCTATTTGCTCATGTTGTTGTAAATATGTAAAGCCAACATTCAAGTTTTCAGCAAAGATTATGAACTAACCATATTCGCAATAACATTTAGGTCTCATGTTTACTCATATCAATGGCATAATCAACTAGCGAGCAATAATAATAAATCTCGGATGACAACACTTTCTCAAAACAATCATAATATGATAAAACAAGATGGTATCTCGCTAGCCCTTTCTGAGACTGCAAAACATAAATGCAGAGCACCTTTAAAGATTAAGGACTGACTAGACATTGTAATTCATGGTAAAAGAGATCCATTCAAGTCATACTCAATGTAAACTAACAGTAATGGATGCAAATGACAGCGGTGCTCTCCAACTGGTGCTTTTTAATAAGAGAGTGATGACTCAACATAAAAGTAAATGGATAGGACCTTCGCAGAGGGAAGCAGGGATTTGTAGAGGTGCCAGAGCTCGGTTTTGAAATAGAGATGAATAATATTTTGAGCGGTATATTTTCATTCTTAACATAACAACCGAGATATCTCGATATCTTCCATGCTACACACATTATAGGCGGTTCCCAAGAAAAATGGTAAAGTTTATACTCCCCCACCACCAACAAGCATCAATCCATGGCTTGCCCAAAACAACGAGTTCCTCCAACTAACAACAATCCTGGGGGATTTTTGTTTGAAATTATTTTGATTTGATTTGAGCATGGGACTGGGCATACCGGTGACCAGCCATTTTTCTCATGAATGAGGAGCGGAGTCCACTCCTCTTGAGAATAACCCGCCTAGCATGGAAGATACAGACAACCCTAGTTGATACATGAGCTATTCGAGCATACAAAACAGAATCTTTATTTGAAGGTTTAGAGTTTGGCACATACAAATTTACTTGGAACGACAGGTAGATACCGTATATAGATAGGTATGGTGGACTCATAGGGAATAACTTTGGGGTTTACGGAATTGGATGCACAAGCAGTATTCCCGCTTAGTACAAGTGAAGGCTAGAAAAAGACTGGGAAGCGACCAGCTAGAGAGCGACAACAGTCATGAACATGCATTAAAATTAATCAACATCGAATGCAAGCATGAGTAGGATATAATGCACCATGAACATAAAAATTGTAGATTCTATGTTGATTTTGTTTCAACTACATGCGTGAACATGTGACAAGTCAAGCCACTCGAATCGTTCAAAGAAGGATACCACCCTATCATACCACATCACAACCATTTTTATAGCATGTTGGCACGCAAGGTAAACCATTATAAACTCCTAGCTAATTAAGCATGGCATAAGCAACTACAATCTCTAATTGTCACCGCAAACATGTTTGTTTCATAATAGGCTGAATCAGGAATGATGAACTAATCATATTTACAAAAACAAGAGAGGTAGAGTTCATACCAACTTTTCTCATCTCAATCAGTTCATCAAATAATCATCATTATTGCCTTTCACTTGCACGACCGAATGGTGTGATAATAATAATAGTGCACATGCATTGGACTAAGCAGGAATCTGCAAGCATTCAATTCAAGAGAGAAGACAAGGTAATATGGGCTCGTTGTTAGATCAACAATAATGCATATAATGGTCTTCTCCTCTCGACCCCCAAAGGAAAGAAAAGAAACAAAATTATTTACACGGGAAAGCTCCCAACAAGCAAAAGAAGAATGAGAAATCTTTTTGGGTTTTCTTTTAATTACTACTACTACTATAGGCATGGAAAGTAAACTAGTTGAAAACTACAACTATTTTTTTGTTTTTCTTTAGGTTTTTCAAACACACAAGAAGAAAGCTAAAAAAGGAAAATAAACTAGCATGGATGATACAATGAAAAAGTATGAGCACCGACAATTAGCATGAGTATGTGATCATGAATATAATGTCGGTGAGAGATACGTACTCCCCCAAGCTTAGGCTTTTAGCCTAAGTTGGTCTATGCCCATGGATCAAAGTTGTAGCTGGGGTCGTACCGAGATGCAGCGGCAATTGCCTGATGAGTTGCAGCTTGGAGGCGAGCAGCCTCTGCCCTCCTCTCATACTCAGTTGCCTCCTCCCTGGTTATAACATATCTCCCTTTTGCCTAAAAATCAAAGAAAGCAGGAGCAGGGAGAGCGACGTGATAGGTGCATCGTCTGTCGAAGATTAGTCGGTACTGGAGGAACTGATTGTTCCTCTCAACAAACTGATGATGAATCATGGCATTATAATCTAAATAAGTAGGAGACAACTCAATATCATCTCCACGTATGGGTATCTCAAGAAAATCAGCTAAACGGGTTGCATAAATTCCACCAAAGAAATCTCCATCAATACTATTATTATGCAACCTACGTGCAACAATGGCACCCAAGTTATATTGTCTATCTCCTAATATAGCACTCTTGAGAACACTAAGATCAGGAACACACATGTGACACGCCTCATCCTTACCATTTATGCATATACCTATGAAGAGAGCAAAATGATGTATAGCAGGAAAATGAATGCTCCCTATGGTGGCTTGCGTGATTTCCCTAGATTCCCCCACGGTTATACTAGCAAGAAAGTCTTTATATTCAGATTTGCGAGGTTCACTAACATTACCCCATTGTGGGAGTTTACAAGCAATATTAAAATCTTCTAAGTCCATGGTATAAGATTTATCATAAAGATCAAATAGGACAGTTCGAGAATTGTGCGATGATGTAAATTTAAATCTTCTCATAAATAAAAATCAGTTAAATAGAGGTACTGACGACACTTATCTGCCACGAAGCTCTCAAGATCGGCGTTACGCACATATGCTTCAAATTCCTCCTTGATTCCTGCTCGAACCATGAAGTCCTCTAACGGCCGTTCACAAGGCCGCACTTGAGCATCTCTTGGTAGTTCATTGTCCGGCTCGCGTATTGTGGGCCTAGGTCCTTGCTTCCTTGAGGAACCATAAACATATTTCTTCCTCTGAAAAATTTCTGAAATTTTTAGTAACTTAAAATAAAAGTGAACCAAACTCAACAAAATTGATAGCAACTACTCCTACAAGTGCCTAGACGCCATATCATGCATTAAAACTACTTTTGGCCATATAGATTTGACATGCAAGCTCAAGAACAAGGTCACCTAAGCAGCAAAAAATTGCAATGAATAAAGCACTATAACAAAAACTAATTGGACCATTGGAGGAGTCACATACTGAAGAACAATCCCCCAAAGCAGTTTTGTGAATGGAGCTTTGAGCAAGGAGATCAAAAATGGCAGCAAGATGAGCAAGAACTCGGGTTTGAGCTGGCTAGTGATTTTTTCTGGAGCAAGACGGAGTGTGTGGGTGCAAGGATAAGTGGAGGGGACCCACGTGGGGTCCACGAGGCAGGGGGGCATGCCCAAGGGGGTGGGCGCGCCCTCCACCCTCGTGGGCACGTGGCTGCTCCCCCTGCTGTGTTCTCAATGCCAGATATTCTCAAATATTCTAGAAAAAAAATCATATTTAACTTTCAAGGCATTTGGAGAACTTTTATTTTTGGGGTATTTTTTATTGCATGGATAATTCAGAAAATAGAAGGAAAATACTATTTTTGCTTTATTTAATATAAATAACAGAAAGTAAAAAGAGGGTAGAGAGAGTTGTGTTTTCTAAATTCATCCATCTCATGCTCGTCAAAAAGAATCCACTAACAAGGTTGATCAGGTCTTGTTAACAAACTCATTTTGAATAACATGAAACCGGAGAATTTTTGAATAACACTAGGTTACCTCAACAGGGATATGCACATCCCCAACAATAATAATATCATATTTCTTCTTAACGGTAGGAAGAGGAAATTCAAAACCTCCAATAGTAGTTGTTGAAATTTTTCCAATAGAATTGATACTGTGGACTTGAGGTTGTTTCCTCGGAAAGTGTACCGTATGCTCATTACCATTAACATGAAAAGTGACATTGCCTTTATTGCAATCAATAACAGCCCCTGCAGTATTCAAAAAGGGTCTTCCAAGAATAATAGACATACTATTGTCCTCGGGAATATCAAGAATAACAAAGTCCGTTAAAATTGTAACATTTGCAACCACAACAGGCACATCCTCGAAAATACCGACATGTATAGCAGTTTATTTATCAGCCATTTGCAAAGATATTTTAGTAGGTTTCAACTTATTCAAATCAAGTCTACGATATAAAGAGAGAGGCCTAACACTAACACCGGCTCCAAGATCACATAAAGCAGTTTTAACATAGTTTCTTTTAATGGAGCATGGTGTAGTTGGTACTCCTGGATCTCCAAGTTTCTTTGGTATTCCACCCTTAAAAAGTGTAATTAGCAAGCATGGTGGAAATTTCAGCTTCCGGCATGTTTCTCTTATTAGGAACAATTTCCTTCATATACTTAGCAAAAGGGTTCATTTTAAGCATATCAGTCAAACGTATACACAAAAAGATAGGTCTAATCATTTCAGCAAAGCGCTCAAAATCCTCATCATCCTTTTTCTTAGATGGTTTAGGAGGAAAAGGCATGGGTTTCTAAACCCATGGTTCTCTTCCTTTACCGTGCTTCCTAGCAACAAAGCTCTTATCATAATGTTGATTCTTTGATTATGGGTTATCAAGATCAACAGCAAGTTCAATCTCTACATCATTGTCATTGCTAGGTTGAGCATCAACATGAACATCATCATTAACATTATCACTAGGTTCATGTTCATTACCAGATTGTGTTTTAGCATTAGAAATAGAAATATCATTGGGATTCTCAGGTGTGTCAACAACAGGTTCACTAGAAGCATGCAAAGTCCTATCATTTTTCTTTTTCTTCCTTTTAGAAGGACTAGTTGCATCAACATTAGTTCTCTGATAATCCTGCTCAATTCTCTTAGGGTGGCCCTCAGGATACAAAGGTTCCTGAGTCATTTTACCCCCTCTAGTCATAACTCTAACATCATTATCATTTTTCTTATTATTTAATTCATTGAGAAAATCATTCTGAGCTTTAAGTACTTGTTATACTTGAGTGGTAACCATAGAAGCATGTTTAATAATAAGTTTAAGTTCACCTTTAACATTAGCCATATAATCACTCAAGTGTTCAAGCATATCAGCATTGTGTTTCAATTGTCTACCAACATAAGCATTGAAGTTTTCTTGTTTAACCATAAAGTCATCAAACTCATCCAAGCATTGGCTAGCAAACTTAGTAAATGGGATTTCACATTTATCAAATCTATAGAGAGAATTTACCTTTAGTACATGCGTCGGGTTATCAAGACCATGTATTTCTTCAATAGGTGGTAAATTCTTAACATCTTCAGCTTTAATACCTTTTTCTTTCATAGATTTCTTTGCCTCTTGCATATCTTCAGGACTGAGAAATAGAATACCCCTTTTCTTTGGAGTTGACTTAGGAGTTGGTTTAGGAAGTGTCCAATTATTTTCATTTGTCAACATATTATTCAATAGCAATTCATCTTGATCAATAGTTCTTTCCCTGAAAACACAACCAGCACAACTATCCAGGTAGTCTTTGGAAGCATCGGTTAGTCCTTTTTCTTAGAGGATGATCAGGAAAAGCATTAAGTAATCGGAGAAGCCTCCCCCAAGCTTGTGGGAGACTCTCTTCTTCAATTTGCATAAAATTATATATTTCCCTTAAGGCAGCTTGTTTCTTATGAGCGGGGAAATATTTAGCAGAGAAGTAATAAATCATATCCTGGGGAATACGCACACAACCAGGATCAAGAGAATTAGACCATGTTTTAGCATCACCCTTTAATGAGAACGGAAAGAACTTAAGGATAAAGTAGTAGCGATTTTTCTCATCATGAGTAAACAGGGTGGCTATATCATTTAATTTAGCAAGATGTGCCACAACAGTTTCAGATTCATAGCCATAAAAAGGATCAGATTCAACCAAAGTAATTAACTCAGGATCAACAGAGAAATCATAATCCTTGTCAGTAATAAAGATAGGTGAAGTAGCAAAGGCAGGGTCATATTTCATTCTAGCATTCAAAGACTTTTCTTTAAGCTTAACTAATAATTTCTTGAGATCAGATCTATCATTGCAAGCAAGAAAGAATCTAGCAGTTTCTTCATCCATAACATAACTGTCGGTGTCAAAACCGGCGGATCTCGGGTAGGGGGTCCCGAACTGTGCGTCTAGGCGGATGGTAACAGGAGACAAGGGACACAATGTTTTACCCAGGTTCGGGCCCTCTTGATGGAGGTAAAACCCTACGTCCTGCTTTATTAATATTGATGATATGGGTAGTACAAGAGTAGATCTACCACGAGATCAAGGAGGCTAAACCCTAGAAGCTAGCCTATGGTATGATTGTCTGTTCCTACGGACTAAAACCCTCCGGTTCATATAGACACCGGGGAGGACTAGGGTTACACAGAGTCGGTTACAATGGTAGGAGATCTACATATCCGTATCGCCAAGCTTGCCTTCCACGCCAAGGAAAGTCCCTTCCGGACACGGGACGAAGTCTTCAATCTTGTATCTTCATAGTCTAGGAGTCCGGCCGAAGGTATAGTCCGGCTATCCGGACACCCCCTAATCTAGGACTCCCTCAGTAGCCCCTGAACCAGGCTTCAATGACGACGAGTCCAACGCACAGATTGTCTTCGGCATTGCAAGGCGGGTTCCTCCTCCAAGTACTTCATAGAAGATTTTGAACACAAAGGTAGTGTCCGGCTCTGCAAAATAAGTTTCCACATATTGCCATAGAGAGAATAATATTTACACAAATCTAATCTGCTGGCGTATTCTGTAGCATGACATCACACCACGGCCAAGTCTTTATTCGAATCGTTTTACTATCCCACCTCAGCGCGGTTAGCGGGGTGGTTTCCTTGGCACGTCTTGTCAAAGCAGAGATCGTGTCCCCTTATTCCGGGATTCTCATCAATACGGGCGTGGGTAACACAACCACGCCATTGATTACGACGCTTGGGAGATAAGCGAGTTTTACCAGGCTGGTGGGGACGCATAGTCGCGTCCACCCATATAAGGGGATAAGGATCCACCTTTTCATCCACGCCTTCTTCCTCCTTTGCCTATCCATTTCCGCGCACTCGAGATCCAGCGCCCAAGTCCGCACACCCCACCTCAACCTTCTCCAGCCATGTCCGGAGCGGGAGGCAAGTGGATGGTCTCCTCCGTCACGGAGGGACACATAAAAAAACTGAGGAAGGCCGGATACTTGTCTAACGACATTGCGCACCGGCTTCCCGAAGAGGGGCAGCTCATCCCCACCCCTAGGCCCCATGAGAGGGTGGTGTTCCTCCCCCCATTTCCTTCGCAGACTGGGCTTCCCTCTCCACCCATTTGTCCGGGGGCTCATGTTCTACTATGGCCTGGATTTCCACGATCTGGCCCCGAAATTTTTCCTCAACATCTCGGCATTTATCGTTGTGTGCGAGGCTTTCCTCTGCATCCACCCCCATTTCGGCCTATGGCTCAAGACTTTCAATGTCAAGCCGAAGGTGGTGCCCAGCACCCAGGCGGAGTGCAGAGGCGCCATGGTGGGTAAGATGCCCAACGTCCTATGGCTCGAGGGCTCCTTCGTGGAGTCCCTAAAGGGGTGGCAATCGGGGTGGTTTTACATCACCGAGCCGCGCGACCCTGAATGGGTCGCAGCCCCCGAGTTCCGATCCGGACCCCCTACGCGGCTCACATCCTGGAAAGAGACGGGCCTGTCGTGGGGTAAAAAAGGAGAGCTGACCGGACGCCAAAAATGCGTCCAAACCCTGGTGGACAAGAAGCTCAAACTTGTCAACGTAGTCCAGGTTATGCTCATCCGCCGGATCCTCCCGTGTCAACAACAGGCTTTCAACCTGTGGGAGTTAGACCTAGTGCAGCACCGAACTCTGAGCAGGCTCTTCGACACGACGTACGAAGATGCCTGGAAGGTGCTTTTCAAGGGCGCCGAGGCCCCCGCATCCGCTACCGAGGATCGTGGATTCAGGACGCAGCGTCACGCTAGTGCGGTAAGTTGTTTTTACCTTTTACAGGGTATTAGTTTTTCATAGTTTGACTCCATGCGGGATCTAAGCTCCCTTACCTTTGACAGGATTGGCAGGAGACGTTCGGACATATCAACTGTCCGGCTCCTTTGCCCGAAGGCCCAGCGGACGCTCGCTTGGCGAAGCTGCTGGTTCCGGCACCCTATGTGGTGCCGGAGAAGAAGGCCAAGAAGGCGGCCACGGGGACTCAAAAGAGTGCCCGGCGCCTGGAGGTGTAGGATTCATCATCCGACGACTCCGAGGAGCACTCCTCCCGTGAGGACGAGGAGGAGGAAGAAGAGACCTCTCCCCCTCCCGCGGGGGGAGGGAAGAAAAGGAAGGCCGCCCCAACTGGGGAGGCCGAAGGGTCCAAGAAGGGGAAGATCCCTCCTCCGGACTACTCCACCAACGCCGATGACGGTGAAGAGGAGTGGACGCACAGGGCCAAGCCCCTGGCGAGATCGTAAGTATTCAGACACCAGAGCAATTCATAGTGTTCCTTTCTTGCACAACTCCTCCTTACGCCGAATATGACTATGCGGTCCGCCTAAGGCCGGGCTCGACGAGTCGTCGAGCGGCTCCCTGGATTCGTCGGATGTGAATTCGCTTCCGACGGCTACCTCCCCCCACCCTACGGACGACGCCGAGGTGGCATCCCAACAGGTTCCAAGCCAGGAGGAGGTGGTCCTGGAGGCGCCACAAGGCGACCTCCCGGACTCCAAGCGTAAAGGGGATAGAACCCCCAAGGGCTCCAAGTCCGGCCTTGAGCCGGACACCGCGCCGGAACCTTCGATGGTTCTAGATTTCGGTAGGCAGCCTCCTTCCAAGAGGAGCAAGCCTACCGAGCCGGTGACCTCCATCCAACCGGAGGCACCGGATAATTTGCTGGAGGTGCTTAACGGCGCCTCCATCGAAGAGGAGCACCGCACTATTATGAGTGCGGTGATCCAGAAGGTTCAGTCCGCCAAGAGCGGACTGACTGAAGCCTGTGCCAGCCTTCTAACAGGCTTTGAGGTAAGTAAAGAATATGTAAAATATTACCACATAGATAGTAGCCCCTGATGCTCTGTTCGGCGTTCGGAAAGAAAAGCCGAATAGAGGATCTAATAACATTCGCAGGAGTCTAACATAATCAAGTCAATATGCGTATGCAGGCTTCGCTGCTGGCCTCCGCCGCACTGACTGCGGAGGTGGATACGCTGAAGCAAAACCTCGCGCGGTCTGAGAACGAGCTCGGCCATGCCAAGAGGCAACTTGAGGAGAAGGAAGGTAAGTAATACCTTGCGCAAGTATATAGAGAAGATGTGGTTGCAAAAAATGACAGGATCAATGTGCTATTATAGGGGCCACGACCGAGGTGGCAACCCTTAAGAAAGCGCTGTCCGAGGCCGAAAACAGAGCAGACCGGAGCGCACAGAGAGAGGGAAGCAGGAGGCACGGGTGGAGGAGGTGCAAAAAGAGCTCCAAGCTCTCGTGAAAAAACATGAGAGTTTGGAGCTTGACTCAAAGACGCAAGCGCCCGAGCTTGCGGCAGCCCTTGAAAGCGCGAAGTCTGCCAAGGCCGAAGCCCAAAAAGCCCTCCAAGAAATTGAAGCAATGAAGAAGATAGCGGCGGGTAAGGCATTCATTATGCAAAGCAAGCACGTGAAAGTGAATTACTTGTTACTTACCTGAGTCCGGAGCTCTCCAGGAGCATTCGTAGATTTGCCCCATAGTGCGTCTGGTGCCTCCGCCTACTACTAATCCAAGGAGGGGAGCTCGACGGAGAAGGTGTTCTGGTCTTAGTATGCTGAGGCCAGACACCTGGTGCCTTTGAGCGACCAGCTGAAGCAAATGGTCGAGCTCCACAAGGTCGCCGAACAGGCCATAAAGGGCCTCGTAGTTCGGCTTTAGCCTGGAGAGGCTGTGCCTGGGAGCTACTTCGGGCTGGTGAGGCGGCTGGTGGATGCCTATCCACGGCTTGAAGTAATCAAGCGCTCCGTTGCATCGAAGGTGCCCGTAGGGCGCTTGCCCGTGCTAAAGTGCACTGGGGCAAGATGGATGCGGAGAAGCTGGTGAAGGACGGGCCGCCGCCGGGCAAGGAGCATCACGTCCCAGAAGCATATTATGAGGGCGTCCTGAAGGGTGCCCGCCTTATAGGGGATGAATGCTCCAAAGATGTAATTTTTGAGTAAGCTAGCATTTGTGATCCTGTACGCTGAAAACTTGTTCATATGCGCTAAGCAACGCTTTTGAATTTGAAATATTATCTTATGTGCGGCCGCTTATCAAATTTGAGAGATGGCGAGTCATCGGCTTCTGCCCCCATGCCACGAGTGCTGGGGTGTTCGGGATAAACAGGAGCGCTCTTTTTCCCATTCTTGGGTCCTTCGAGGGAGGCGCTCAACACAACGAACAAGGCAATCAGACTATAATGCTTGAACACTCACACTTAGCCATAGAATCCTATAATTTTAAATTTCGGCGAAGCCCCTAGTGTTCGGAAGACCGAGTTCGGGGCGCTATCCACGCCTAGGCCGGACAAAGCCGACTCCTCGCCTCATCATGACGGTCAGTTTTAGCTTTCTCTACTGAGGTGCTTAGCCCAGCTCAACTGGGGCACAATCGCAGTAGTTCTCCTAGTGCTACCTTAGCCGATATAACGGAACGTAAGGTACCAAAACATAGGAGCCGGCAAACCCAACTATTGACCCAAGACATGATTCGGAGCCAATGCATATAATGCTATAAGTTCGGGGTGCCGCACTTGTGAAAGTGTTCGGACTTCTCACACCGTATTGTGGGGTACTTAAGCCCCTGGCGTATTGGCCGTACCAAAGTGTATGGGTGCAACATGTCATTAATGAACGTATATTCGTAAAAAAGAGTAATGCAATAATAGACGGAAGCTATGCATTGTTTATTTAAAAAAGCTGCGATCAAAGCAGAACGATACAAATAGTGCAATAAGCAAAAGATGGGACTATTTAACATGTCCTTTCCAGGGGCGGGCTGCGGAATGGTATGTGAAACAGGTATACTGCTCGTTATAGAGACCACCTTAGAGTTCCATAGTGCGGTGTAGCTTTCTCCTCTCCTGGTTGTATCATTTGTGTGGCAATTTTTACTGCCGGACAAGCCTTCCGAAGAATGGAGTCCTGAAAATAAGAGAAAATTAAGAAATCGGTAGCCCGTAGTGCGGTTTAAGCCGCATTTCGGGCGTGCCATGATGGTTCCACTCCTCCTGTGCCCATGGTATTTCCAGAGCGTAGTTATGTACGCGCAACACTGGTTTCGCAAGTTCACGAGGGCTGGGGTTGGGGCCGCATTGCTACGCTTGCTCGGAACGTGCCAGGCGGTCTTGTTGTAGGTTACTCCGGGCGCGCTTGACGGTGTCCAGACGTTTAATGGCCGGACTGGAGAATTGCCTTGAGAGGCTGCTTTGTACTTCCGCCGCGATAGCCGCCATATGCTCCTCCGTTCGGAGAGAGAGCGTTCGGTGTTTCCATTGATCGTGATGACTCCTCGAGGGCCTGGCATCTTGAGCTTGACGTATGCGTAGTGCGGCACTGCATTGAACTTGGCAAATGCGGTTCGCCCGAGCAGTGTGTGATAGCCACTGCGGAACGGGACTATGTCGAAGATTAAGTCCTCGGTTCGGAAATTATTCGGAGATCCGAAGACCACTTCAAGTGTAACTAAGCCTGTAAAGTTAGCCTCTACACCTGGTATGATGCCTTTAAAGGTCGTTTTAGTGGGTTTAATCCTCGAGGGATCGATGCCCATTTTCCGCACTGTATCCTGGTAAAGCAGGTTCAGGCTGCTGCCGCCGTCCATAAGGACTCTAGTGAGGTGAAATCCGTCAATAATTAGGTCTAGAACCAATGTGGCGAATCCGCCATGACGGATGCTAGTGGGGTGGTCCCTTCGATCAAAAGTGATCGGGCAGGAAGACCATGGGTTGAACGGGCGATTGGCTCCATCGCGTATACGTCCCTTAGCGCACGCTTCCGCTCCCTCTTGGGGACGTGGGTTGAGTATGTCATGTTCACCATCCGCACTTGTGGGGGAAAACATTTCTGTCCACTGTTGTTCGGCGGCTGGGGCTCCTCCTCGTCATCGCTATGCAGCCCCTTGTCTCTACTTTTGGCATTTAACTTGCCTGCCTGCTTGAACACCCAACAATCCCTGTTGGTGTGATTGGCTGGTTTTTCGGGGGTGCCATGTATCTGGCATGAGCGGTCGAGTATTCGGTCCAAACTGGATGGGCCCGGAGTATTTCTTTTGAATGGATTTTTCTGCTGACCGGGTTTAGAGCCTCTGAATCCGGCATTAACTGCCGTATCCTCAGCATTGTCGCTGTTAATGCGGCGCTTTTGCTTGTTGCGACGCGACCTGCCACTGCTGTCCTTGGTATCCGAATTACCAGGGCTCTTGGTCATGTTATTGCTGCGAGCTAGCTAGCTATCTTCTCCCACGCAAAAGCGGGTCATAAGTGTCGTGAGGGCTGCCATAGATTTCGGCTTTTCCTGTCCTAGGTGCCGTGCAAGCCACTCGTCGCGGATGTTATGCTTGAAGGCTGCTAGGGCCTCTGTGTCCGGACAGTCGACGATTTGATTTTTCTTGGTTAGGAACCATGTCCAGAATTGTCTAGCGGATTCCTCTGGCTGCTAAATTATGTGGCTTAGGTCATCGGCGTCTGGTGGTCGCACATAAGTGCCCTAGAAATTGTCGAGGAATGCGGCTTCCAGGTCCTCCCAACAACCAATTGATTCTGCTGGCAAGCTGTTAAGCCAATGCCGAGCTGGTCCTTTAAGCTTGAGTGGGAGGTATTTGATGGCGTGTAGGTCATCACCGCGGGCCATGTGGATATGAAGGAGATAGTCCTCGATCCGTACCGCAGGATCTGTTGTGCCATCGTATGATTCGATGTTCATGGGTTTGAAACCCTCGGGGATTTGATGATCCATTACTTCATCTGTGAAGCATAGTGGGTGTGCGGCGCCTCTATATTGGGCTATATCACGACGCAGCTCAAACGAGCTTTGTCTACTGTGTTCGGCCCGGCCGGATTTACTGTATCCAGAGTGACAATTACTGTCTCGTGCTGTGGGGCGCCCACGCGATCCGTAGATCGATCTTGTTTGCCTTGCCTTGTCCTCCAATATATCTCGCAGGTCTGGCGCATTTTCCCGTGCCTTGGTATTTTTTGAGCGGCGTCGGGGTGCGGCTTGAGTGGAGGGCCGAGAGGCCTCTCTGTCGCAGCCACGGGGTGGCCGGTCGGCCGCATCATGCGCTGGTGATGTGGGTGCTTCCTCCTCAAATCAGGGTAGTAACCTGCGCTTTGGGTAGCTCTTGGAGGGGCGTTCGAGTTCATACTCTTTGGCCGCAAGGACTTCAGTCCATCTGTCGGCTAGCAAATCTTGATCAGCTCTAAGCTGTTGCTGTTTTTTCTTGAGGCTGCTCGCCATGGCCATAAGCCTGCGTTTGAAACGCTCTTGTTCGACGGGATCCTCCGGCATGACAAATTCATCGTCATCGAGGCTTGCCTCGTCTTCGGAGGGAGGTATATGATTATCGTCCTCGACCTCTCTGTCTGCCGCTCTCTCATGAGGGCTGGCTTCTCCATCCTCCTCTGCTGAATCTTGCTGGAGGTGGTTGTCTTCGGCACTGTCCGGGGTGTTATTATCTCCCATGCCAGAATCACCGTTTTTGCTTTGGCGGGATTTAGAGCGGCGCCGCTGACGTCGACGCTTAGGCTGCTTCTTGGAGGGGTCATCCTCTGCTGTTCCATCGCCATTGCCTTCTTTTGGGGTTTCCACCATGTATATATCATACGACGAGGTGGCTTTCCAGTGCCCTATAGGCGCTGGTTCTTGATCGTCTCCTGCATCGGCGTCCATACCGTCGATGTCTTCAGAGTCGAAGTCGAGCATGTCGGTTAAATCATTGACAGTGGCTACGAAGTGGGTGGTGGGTGGGCTTTGAATTTCTTCATCATCCGCATCCCAACCTTGCCGACCATAGTCCGGCCAGGGCTCTTCCTGATAAAGAGAGAGACTTTAGTGAATTCAGAATATCGCCGAAGGGCGAGTGCTGAAAGATGTCCGCGACGGTGAACTCCATGATCGGCGCCCAATCGGGTTCGATCAGTAGGTGCGCAGAGGGCTCGGAGTCTGGAGAGGAGTCCGACTCCTTGTAGTCACGGGCTTCGCAGAAGAATAGGGCTGGTGTTCGGCTCGATCGCCGGATTGCAGCCCCTGAGGCAGTGTCCAACCACCCATCCTCGATTGGCGCAGTTGGCTCCGAATTAAGGGTCAGGAGCTGATGCGGCGGCCGTCCAGGGCACTGTTCGGTGGCAGAGCTAGATCATGCCCATCGTGACAGTGCGGCGCGCTCGGCTGCGGCTCGAATCCGTCCAAGATCAAGTCTCCGCGGAAGTCCCTGTGTAGTTTAAACTTCCAAATCTGACCTGACAGCCAGGGGCGTAGCTTTTCGATCTGCTCCAGATGGCCAAGCGAATGGCCCGCAATGCAAAGCCGCCAAATACGAAGATCTGTCCAGGGAGAAAGTCTCACCCTGGATCGCATCATCGTTGATGATCGGAGGAGACATCGTGCCTAAAAGTGACGACACAGAGGAACTCTCAATGAAAGCACCAATGTCGGTGTCAAAACCGGCGGATCTCGGGTAGGGGGTCCCGAACTGTGCGTCTAGGCGGATGTAACAGGAGGCAGGCGAAACAATGTTTTACCCAGGTTCGAGCCCTCTTGATGGAGGTAAAACCCTACGTCCTGCTTGATTAATATTGATGATATGGGTAGGACAAGAGTAGATCTACCACGAGATCAAAGAGGCTAAACCCTAGAAGCTAGCCTATGGTATGATTGTTGTTCGTCCTACGGACTAAAACCCTCCGGTTTATATAGACACTGGAGGGGCTAGGGTTACACAGAGTCGGTTACAATGTTAGGAGATCTACATATCCGTATCGCCATGCTTGCCTTCCACTCGAAGAAAAGTCCTTCCGGACACGGGACGAAGTCTTCAATCTTGTATCCTTCATAGTCCAGGAGTCCGGCCGAAGGTATAGTCCGGCTATCGGACACCCCCTAATCCAGGACTCCCTCAAGTACCTAGTCTATGGATATGTATACAAAGAATGCGATTGCAAAATGACAGGATCATCGTAAATTTGTCAGGGGCCATGACCGAGGTGGCGACCCTGAAGCAAGCGCTATCCGAGGCAGAAAACAAAGTGGGCCAAGGAGCACACCGAGCAGAAAGGCATGAGGCTCAGGTGGGCGAGGTGCAGCAAGAGCTCCAACTCTTGTGACGAAGCACGAGGCGTTGGAGCTTGACTTGAAGACGCGAGAGTCTGAGCTTGCGCGGCCCTTGAGAAGCGCAAAGAGTGCCAAGGCCGAAGCCCAAAAGGCCCTCCAGGAGTATTGACGCGATGAAGAAATAGCGGCGGGTAAGGCATTCTATATGCAAAAGCAAGCAAGTGCTGAAAGTAAATTACCTTATTACTTACCTGAATCCGGAGCTCTCCAGGAGCATTGTAGATTTTCCCCGCAGCGTGTCAGATGCCACACAGTTTTACCAGGCCGAGAGGAAGCTCAACGGATAAGCTGTTTGGTCTCAATATACTGGGACCCCGAACACCCGATGCCTCTAAGCGACCAGCTGAAGCAAACATCGAGTTGCACAAGGCGGCCGAAACTAGGCCATGAAGGGCTTTATAGTCCGGATTGGCCTGGCAGCGCCCTTCCCGGCAGCTACTTCGGACTGGGAGGCGGCTTGGGATGCCTGCCCACGGCCGGAAGTCATCAAGCGGTCCGTCTGCATCGAAGGTGCACGCCGGGCTTTCGCCCGTGTGAAGGCGCAATGGGCCAAGCTGGACGCCGTGAAGCTGATTAAGGAAGGGCCGCCGGAGGGCAAGAGCATCGCCACCCCGATATACTATGAGGGTGTCCTGAAGGGTGCTCGTCTCGTAGCGGACGAGTGTACAAAAGATATAATGTTTGAGTAAACTTGCTCGTGTAATCCTGTAGTTATGAAAACTTGTTCATATGCGCTATGCAACGCTTGTTTGAATTTAAAATATTACCTTCAGTTTGGCTGTTTATCAAATCTGAGAGATGGCTAGTCGTCGGCTTCTGCCCCCATGCCACGAGTGCTGGGGTGTTCGGGATAAACCTGAGCACTCTTGTTCCCATTTTTGGGTCCTTCGAGGGAGGTGCTCAGCACAACGAACAAGGCAATCGGACTATAATGCGTTATCACTCTCACTTAGCCATAGAATTCTATAATTTTAAATTTCGGCGAAGCCCCTAGTATTCGGAAGGCCGAACTCGGGGGCGCGATACACGCCTTAAGCCGGACAGGGCCGACTCCTCGCTCTAAGCGGCATAAGTCTTTAAGGACTCGAAAACCTCTCGAACAGCGACCAGTCTCTCGCCTTATCATGACAGTCAGTTTTAGCTTTCTCTACTGAGGTGCTTAGCCCAGCAGAACCGGGGCACAATCGCAGTAGTTCTCCCAGTGCTACCTTAGCCGATATAGCGGAACGTAAGGTACCAAAACATGGGAGCCGGGCAAACCCAACTATTGACCCAAGACATGATTCGGAGCTGATGCATATAATGCTATAAGTTCGGGGTGCCGCACTGTCGAAAGTGTTCGGACTTCTCACGCCGTATTGTGGGGTATGCTTAAGCCCCTAGCATATTGGCCGTACCAGAGTGTACGGGTGTTGGATGTCACGAATGAACATATATATATATAAAGAAGAATGCAATAAAAGCCTTAATGCAATGCATTGTTTATTAAAAAACATGCGTTAGAGCAGAATGACACAGGTAGTGCGATAAGCAAAAGGTAGGACTATGTCCCCTCCAAGGCCAAGCTGAGGAATAATATTAAAGCAAGTATTTCACTCATTATCGTAATCCACCTGGGAGTTCCGTGGTGTGATATAGCTTTCTGCCTCCTTGGTTGCTGCATCATGTGTTCGGCGATCATGCTGCCGGACAGGGTTTCCAGAGATTAATGTCCTGAAAGAGAGAAAAATAACAAAGGGGAAGCCCCTAGTGCGGTTTAAGCCGCGTCTTGGGGCGTGCCATAGTCATGCCCTCTCCCTACCTGTGCCCATGGTATTTTTAATGCGTAATTATGTATGCGTGCATGAGTTTGCCGTTTGGCTTGGGCCGGGGTGGGGCCGCATTGCTATGCGAGCTCAGGAACGTGCCAGGCGGTCCTGTTGCCGATTACTCCGGGCGCGCTTGAAGGTGTTTCGGGTCCTTAAACACCGAACTAGTGGATTGCCTTAAGAGGCTGCTTTGCGCTTCCGCTTGAGGGCCGCAGTGTGCTCCTCCGTTCGAAGAGAGCGCTCTGTGTTTCCATTAACTGTAATACCCCCTGAGGTCCTGGCATCTTGAGCTTGAGGTATGCATAATGCGGTACCGCATTAATCTCGCAAATGCAGGTTTCGCCCGAGCAGTGCATGATAACCACTAGCAGAACGGGACTATATCGAAGATTAACTCTTTGCTTTGGAAGTTATTCGGGGATCCGAAGACCACTTCCAGTGTGACTGAGCCTGTGCAATGGGCCTTGACGGTGTCCTGGACTAGGGGGTACTCAACACGTCATATCCCAATCTGATAGATTGGGCCGAGGACCCCCGTGGCGTATACTCATGGGCCAGTTCGGACAGCTGCCGCATACAAGGAATATTCCACAAGACTTGGCGATCAAGACAAGGACTCTCCCCACCGGCGTATTCGGCTAGGACTCTTGTTAACCTAGGCCTCTGGTGCATTATATAAACCAGGGACCAGGCTAGTCGATAGAACATACACATCAACAATCATACCATAGGCTAGCTTCTAGGGTTTAGCCTCCTCGATCTCGTGGTAGATCTACTCTTGTACTACCCATATCATCAATATTAATCAAGCAGGACGTAGGGTTTTACCTCCATCGAGAGGGCCCGAACCTGGGTAAAACTTTGTGTCCCTTGCCTCCTGTTACCATCCGGCCTAGACGCACAGTTCGGGACCCCCTACCCGAGATCCGCCAGTTTTGACACCGACATTGGTGCTTTCATTGAGAGTTCCGCTGCGTGATCGACAAAAGGATCGATGGCTCGCCCTGCAGATCAATGCGACTTCGGCATCTTGTCACCAGCTCGACTGGTCACCTTGGTTCGACCAAGAATTGCGCCCCGTGTTCGAATCACCATGTTCGGACAAGGGCCTTCATCAAACATCAACTCCGATCTCTAGCAAGATCACGGAGGAATCATCTTTGGAGCTCGGGGGCTCAACGTCAACATTGCCCTCAAGCGACCGTGCTGTTTTTTTGGACAGCGAACTCGTATCTGCCGCCACCACCTCCTCGAGTATCGCTTTGACGATCGCTTTGTTGGAATTGTGCGGAATTGAGTCTACAACAACCCTGGAAAATTTCGTCGAGTTCCGATGGAGGAATCTCTGGCAATCCACGATATACCGGGGCCCTGTCAAATCTGGACGGGAATCTGGACGAGTTTAGGGCGTGGTGTCCAGCTTCTAGCTCGGACGTCCTTTGAAAGCTCCAACCGTTGATCGACTGCGGAATTCCTATATCTACCACCTCTCAAAATTTCAGCTCGATCCGACCATCCAAACTCCGGGAACCTTCCGATTAGTGCATCAGTTTTCAGATCTGTTTTCTACGCGAAAACGAATCCGACCCAAGTTCATCTTTTTTATGAACGGGGTTTCGGACATCCCTTTTGAAGGAAGTTTTGTATGGGGTATTGTGTTTTGTTCCCGAACACATCCCACTAACTTTAAGATCTTTTGAACATGATCTTCAACATCATGCTGGTGTCAAACCAGTCCGGCAATATTACTCCACGGCTGCCGACCTGTGCTAGACGCGGCGTCACTTTGTTGAGCCGAGCTCAACTTCTTCGGATCATCATCTTGGCAAGCCGAACAAGAGTCCGGCATCACGAAGGATAAATCATCACCAACATCGCCGCCCCACGGATTACACGTAGCGGGCATACAGGCATCACCGCACGGTCGCTTCATCAAGCCGGCATCGACCACGCCACGACCTGCATCGACAAGGCCGCACTATTGCTTCTTCAAGATGGTGTCCATCACGTCGACCTACTTCGACTCATCGGCTGACATCGAGGCTTCGACATCTCAGCTGGACCGGGGGCTTCGCCATCTCTTCATCAACCTACTCTGGACACTTCGGCATCACTAGCCGACCAGCTCTGTCACGTTAACTGGGCCGAGGGCTTTGCCTCGGCGAGCCAACCTTTACCAGCATTGCCATTCCGTCGTTTTATCGCCCATCAGGCAATGGGTGTGCGGAGCGAGTCCCAATTTTGGGAATCACCTTCCTCCGGATTGCTACAACAAATAAACCAGGTGCTATCAATCCCAGTATTTTTTGCTTGTTTGGGTTCATTTTTCCGAAGGAATTATTACTCTGGTTTGTCCATCATATGTACACAGGTCTATCAAATGGTGTCCGCATTAACAACAGTCGCATGGTGGTTTGGTCAGTTTCCGTACGTAGTCCGGCGTACGCCGCATCCGGAGCTCGGACCGACCTGCGAATTCAGGCTTTGCCACGCCTTTACCGCATCACGCCGACGCCCTGCATCGACATTGACTTCGGCGCCAGGCCATATTTATTTTATTACCCACTTTGCATAAATTATTTATTATGCAACGATTTTTTTAATTATCATTATTACTATTATCTCCGGTTTGCACTATTTTTTGTGCACAGGAAAATGATTCGGGGACTTCGGCGTCACTCTGCCGGTCTGCATTGACCGTGCTATGTCACCACTTCGGCGTGTCGAGCTCTCCGCTCCGCCACCTCGGGACCGGCTTGGGGGATGGAACCTTGCCCCGCATCAAGCTCAGACCGTGTCATCAATACCGAACACATTAACCAGCTAAGTCGCTTTCATACTCAAAGATTTAATTTCTAACTTGTGCTCGTTTCGACCAAGCATTATACTTTTTTGGAAAAAAGTTGCTTGTAAAAAATTTCCTTGTCCAAACTTTGTTTGTGACGCATAAATTCAAATACCCCGTTTACTTGGGGGCTTCCTTTATGAAGCTTTTCCTGTTGCATATGATTATACTTGTACGGCTTCGTTCCTTGTTCGGGTATTACACCACAATATGCACCATATTGACTTAAGCGATTTGCATGCTGGGTTGCCTCGCTCCTGTGTTTACCCCTACATTCCCGATTGTTCGGCTAGGGAGTAAAGGGAGCACCTCTGCGATTGTCACGATCGGGTCACCCGAGCCGGACCTCAGACTGGGTGAAGCCGAAAGCTAGCGCTCTTATAGTTTTCAATGATGGTCGGCACACAACGGAACTCATGAGTACAAAAAATCTATTGCACAAGTCTCATAATAACAATGAGCACCGAAGAAAGGTATCGGTGGGGGTACTATTTTCTTCGAAGATGCTTCTTACACTTCGCAGTAATATAGCATAAGTTCCCTGAGCGCGCTTTGTCTGTTATAGCCTTATGACCTGATTGCCTGGTTATTGGAAACACCGTCGATATTCTCGACAGATGGAATACATAACACTTCTCGGTCCTTGACCGAAGAGGGAGAAGCCGACGGTCGGTTAAGACGCGTTTAAAGTTCGGTTGAACATAGATATGATATAAGTACTTCGGTACATGCAATCATTCTTTTACCCAAGTCACTTGGGGGCTCTTAAATATATTTGAGCCGTTTTATAATAAGTGTTCTTCTTCTTAGTCATTGCAAATTTTTATTATTATTATTATTATTATTTATCACTCCTTTTTTCGACGCGAGTGTGCGGTCACTAGCCGGGGAGCCTAATTTCTCTCTCCAAGCCGCTAGAGTTTAGTTTGCTAAACTGGCCTAATGAGAAGTACTCCGCCCTCGAGATAGGAGGTTGAAGCCGTAGGCTGACCCGCTCGAAGTCTTGAGATAGGATGTATCATGTTAAAGCACGACAGAAGCACTTCCTTTTTCTAAGACCAATTTTCGGATTGGCACCGAACACTTGCTCTTGTTCGGACGTCATGTTTTTACTGACGTTTCTTGGTTTTCCAAGCTTTTTGGCACTTTTAAACTATTTGTGCTTTTCCAGCATTAGTCTCGCAGTGCAACGGCGGACACCTTTAGGGATTCGGCAAAAACATTCTCAGATATTGTTATATATGCATCGGTTTCAAATTGTCTCTTCGGTCAATAGTTGGGTTGCCCGGCTCCTGCACTTGCTTCCTACGTTCTGTTTTGTTCGGCTAGGCGTGCAAAGGGAGAACCACTGCGATTGTGCTTCCAGCTCACATGGTTAAGCACCTCAGTGGAGAAACCCAAAAACTGACTGTCACAATAAGTGTAAACTGGTCAGCGATCCGATGACTATGTTAAAAGACGGGCCGATCATAACATTGGCCGAAGTGTTTACGGCTTGACCCCGACTGTCGCCGAACACTACCGGGGGCTATTAACTGGCCTCCCAAACTAAATCCTCGATATTTTGCTCTTACATTAGAGATGAGGTTTAATGATCATGCTTAGCATGACAACCCAAAGAAAGGAACCGATAGCGGGACTATTTTCTTTGGAAGACATTTCTTCTGTTAAACAGTAATATAACATATCTCTCTGCGTACCTTTGTTTATAAAACCGTATGGCCAGATTGCCTTGTTTGTTGTAAATCTTTGCCCTCATAAAGGCTTTATAAAGTAGGATAAACACTCCTCGCTACTGGATTTGTGATGAGAGCAAGCCTAGAGTACATTTCAGCGACACCTTCACCATCCTTCATCTTGAACTTGTCAAGTTGGCTTTGAAGCACATACAACTTGGATTCCTTGACGGAGTCGGTACCTTCGTGCATATCAATCAAAGTATCCCAAATTTCCTTTGCATTCTCAAGGCGGCTGATTTTGTTGAATTCTTCGGGGCACAATCCGTTGAAGAGAATATCACAAGCTTGAGCATTGTATTGCAACATCTTCAACTCATCCGCGGTAGCTTCACGGTTTGGTTCTCTCCCTTCAAAGAAGTCACCTTGCAAGCCAACACACACAATAGCCCAAACAGCGGGGTTATGTCCAAGAATATGCATTTTCATTTTATACTTCCAACTAGCAAAATTAGTACCATCAAAGTAAGGACCTCTACGGTGATAATTTCCCTCGCTAGACGCCATACTCTCCTAGGTTGTGAAACCAAGGCTATGACCACCAAAAGCTATGGAGATCAAGCAAATGGAGACCAAAGCTCTGATACCACTTGTAGGATCGAAAGTATGTCTAGAGGGGGGGTGATTAGACTACTTAATGCTAAAGTTGCAATTTTAGTTTTGGTTTAGTATTTAGGCACAAGTCAACACACACACAATCAAGCAAGCATGCAAAGAGTATATGAGCAGCGGAAAGTAAAGCATGCAACTTGCAAGAATGTAAAGGGAAAGGGTTTGGAGAATTCAACGCTATTGGGAGGACACGGATGTTTTTCCCGTGGTTTCGGATAGGTGTGCTATCCTACATCCACGTTGATGGAGACTTCAACCACGAAAGGGTAACGGTGCGCGAGTCCACACAGGCTCCACCAAGGGCACGGGTTAAGCGAGGTCCACGAAGGGCTCCACCACGAAGCCACGAAGAAGCAACCACCCACACAAAGGGTCCACGAAGAAGCAACCTTGTCTATCCCACCATGGCCATCGCCCATGAAGGACTTGCCTCACTAGCGGTAGATCTTCACGAAGTAGGCGATCTCCTTGCCCTTACAAACTCCTTGGTTCACTCCACAATCTTGTTGGAGGCTCCCAAGTGACACCTAGCCAATCTAGGAGACACCACTCTCCAAGAAGTAACAAATGGTGTGTAGGTAATGAACTCCTTGCTCTTGTGCTTCAAATGATAGTCTCCCTAACACTCAACTCTCTCTCATAGGATTTGGATTTGGTGGAAAGAAGATTTGAGTGGAAAGCAACTTGGGAAGGCTAGAGATCAAGATTCATATGGTAGGAATGGAATGTCTTGATCTCAACACATGAGTAGGTGGTTTTCTCTCAGAACAAATGAGTTGGAATGATGTGTGTGTTCTGTGGCTCTCTCTTCGAATGAGAAGAGGTGGAGGGGTATATATAGCCTCCACACAAAATCCAACCATTACACAGTTTTCCATCTCGGTGGGACCGAATAAATAAACTCGGTCTGACCGAAGTAGTAAACCTAGTGACCGTTAGGAATTTCGGTGGGACTGACATGCAACTCGGTAGGACCGATTCGGTTAGGGTTTGGGCATAACGTAATCTCGGTGAGACCGATTACACAAACTCGGTGAGACCGAGTTTGGTAATTAGCTAACCAGAGAGTTGGTCAGGCAAACTCGGTGGGACCGATTTGCTCTTTCGGTGAGACCGAGTGGAACTCGGTGAGACCGAAAGTTACAAAGGGGAAACACTGAGTTTACATTGCAATCTCGATGGGAATGATTACACAAACTCGGTGGGACCGAGAATAGTGCAATGGGTAACAGAGAGTTTGCAACCCCATCTCGGTGGGACCGAGATCCTTATCGGTAGAACCGAATTGCTAGGGTTTGGCAGTGGCTAATGACAAGTGAAACTCGGTGGCGCCGGATAGGAAAAATCGGTAGGACCAGTTTGGCTTAGAGGTTTAGGTCATATGTGGATATGGGAAAGTAGTTGAGGGTTTTGGAGCATATCACTAAGCACATGAAGCAAGAGGCTCATTAAGCAACACCTCATCCCTCCTTCATAGTATTGGCTTTTCCTAAAGACTCAATGTGATCTTGGATCACTAAAATATAAAATGAAGAGTCTTGAGCTTTTGAGCTTGAGCCAATCCTTTGTCCTTAGCATTTTGAGGGTTCCACTTTCACATCCATGCCATGCCAATCATTGAGCTTTCCTGAAATAGTCATCTTGGAATAGCATTAGCTCAATGAGCTATATGTTGTTATGAATTACCAAAACCACCTAGGGATAGTTGCACTTTCAATCTCCCCCTTTTTGGTAATTGATGACAACATATAGATCAAAGCTTCGACAAATGATAATAAGCATGAAATATATCGTCGCTTTGAGAAGTATGTGACAAGTAAGAGCTCCCCCTAAATTTGTGCATATTTAAAATTTGCTTTGGACTGCAAATGCACAAAGAGTTAGAGTCATGGGTTACTCTTCCATGTCACATACATCTTGGTGGAGCGCTTAAAATGATAAGAATGAAATACATGCACTCATCACCAAGAATAGTGAATGATCACATAAGATAGATAAGATGATAATATTAAGCAAACATTAAATGTAGCTTATGATCAAACACATGATCATCAATGTCTCACGAGCAATGACATAGTATCTCACACAAAAGCAAACAAAGTTCGAAAAACCACCAAATAAAACAAGAGAGAATAAAAGCAACACTAAAAGCAACACTCTCTCTCGAAGCCTATGATCTATACATTTTCTCCCCCTTTGGCAACAAGTTACCAAAAAGTTCCTAGAAAATGCATAGTGCTAAGTCGACACTCAGGCTTGATCTTCAGGTGGTGGTGGAGTCCGGAGCACTCCAAGGACGAAGCCTTCTGTAGACGTGGTCGGAGTCGAGGCTGAAGTGGACGCTGGAGCTGGTGGAACTGAGGCTGTAGCTGGTGCAGACGTGGTGGCTTTGGGGTCAGCAACTGGCACTGCAGATGACCTCAGACCTCGTGGCACTCTGGCAAAGGCATCAGTTGTAGTCTTGCCTCTCCTCTCCTGCATGTCATCCTGGAGCTGCTCCACTGCAGTTTGAATCTCTGTCACTTTGACATCCAAGTCATAGAACTTTTGTTTCATGATCCTCTCTAAGCTTGCCTGGTTCTGAGTTAGGGTGGCTAGTCCTTGCTCAATCCACAGGGTGGATGCAATCAAGTAACCAAGCTGCTCTTGTTTGGTTTTCAGGAAATATTCAGATGCCTCCTCTTGAGTAGGCATCTTGGCAGCTTTCTCCTTCCTCGCCTTCTCCTTCTTGGCTTGTGCTTGGGCAGATGATGGCTCATTCTCAGTGATGACCACTTGATTATCTTCAAAGTCTGGACGGATGGGCAGGTGTTCCTTGTCCAATAAGTATATGCCCATGCCCATCTTAGAGTTGATGAGCTCCTGAATCTGTGGGGCATATCCACAACTCCTCTTCTGGTCTGCTGCTGTCCTCTTGATTGTTTCAATCATAAGGCTCATGACTTTGAATTTCTGTGGCATGTCAAAGATATGAAGCAAGTTGATCGCATGGCCCCTGATCATCTTGTGATCTCCAGACTTGGGCAATAGGGTGTGCCTAAGAATCCAGTTGATGGTTGGCAGCCCTGACAGAAGATAGTGTACTGAGCCAAACTTGAACGCATCAAGTGCTTCATTTGGAATCTCCTTGTACATGTTTGACATTGAGTTGTGGTCCATCTTCTTCTTGGCATAAATGTCCAAGTCATCGTCATGCTCTTCTGGGGCATTAATCAGCTGAGCCCATTCAGCAACTGTAGACTAGTACCTCGTACCCTCTGACATCCATACAATCCTGCCATCTGGATAGAAATGGGCTGTGGCGTAGAACTGCATGATGAGTTCCTCGTTCCACTTTGTGAGCTTCTGCCCAACAAAGTCCTCTACTCCACATGCCTTGAAGCTGTCCTGCACTCCAGGGTAGTACTCTTCGTTGTCCTTGATGTATTGCCAATCAACCCATCTCATATCACAAACAATTGGCTTCTTGTCTAGCAGCACTGTCTCATAAAAGTCTTGCTGCTCCTTGGTGTGAAACCTGTAGTCAACTGCAGTCCTTCTCCTTGAAGCATACGGGTCTGCTTCTCTCCACTTCCGGAGCCCTGAATCTCTCCTGAGTTTCATATCCTCAGCCACAGGACGAGCATCGTTGTGGTCTGGGATCTTGGGCTTGAGCTTTCTAAGAACATTCTCTTCTTCTTCTTCTTCTGCAGCTTCAGGCACTGGGGCCTTGTTCTTCTCAGTAGCTGGGATGCTTCTTGTGTTCCTCTTTGGCTTTGGCTTTGGAGCTGGCTTGGCCTTGGAAGTAGCTGCCCCTGTTCTTATGGCATCACCCATCAGCTTGGGTGCCTTAGGTGCTGGTGCAGCTACCTCTTCTTCTTCTTCCTCCTCATCTTCCATGATGGAAGCCTTGCCAAGCACTCTGGCTACAGTTTTCTTCACCCTTTCTTTCCTCTTCTTGCCTTCAGCAGCAACTGGCTCAATGGGAGTGGGCTTCTCAATTGAAGCTCTGGCCTTTGACATAGGCTGCCTGCCTGCTGGCCTTTTGATCTTCATCCCTGGTTTTATGCCCTGTGTTGGCTCAACTCTCTTGGAAGTTGCTTCCTCTTCTGCCACATAATCCTCATCTTCTGAGTTTGAGGTTCTCTTCTTTCTCTGTCTTGTGGCAGCTTTAGGTAGATTGCTAGGGGTGCTCCTGCTGCCATCATCTGAGGAACTTGAGGGACTAGTGCCCTCACTCATCTGCACTTGCTGCTCTGACAAGTTCTGGCTATCACTTTGGTCTGACATGATGCAAACTCTGACTGCTGACCCTATGAATAGGTTATAGATGAGATAGAGTGGATGAGCATCACAAAATGCAGAGATTTTTGCAAAAGAATAATTCAAAAACTTAGTTTTAGTTTCCCACTGAAAGCATCTCGGATCTACCGATTTCTAAACTCGGTGATACCGAAGCAGTTTTGGCACCTAAACTAGTGAACTCGGTCAGACCGAGTCACAGTTCGGTGGCACCGAGACTGCTAGGGTTTCACAGAGTTCCAAAATCGGTCACACCGATAAGTAATTCTCGGTCAGACCGAGTCTCACTTGTGCAATGGCATAAGCCAAATCGGTGGGACCGAGTTTTCCAACTCGGTGGGTCCGAGATGGTTTCGGCGGAAACCTAACCCTAAAATTTTCGAATTAAACCTAATCTACGAGTTCATTGACTGGATAGAAGTTTAACAAACGTGGCAAGAATCATGATGATCACAATGTGCTAAGAATCGGATTGGGGAATAGCACAAAGATCGAGTCCATACCCTAGTTCGGCGGAGACTCGCTACGGCGGCAACGGAGGGGTTGAATTTCCGTTGACGGCGACGGAGACCAGCGACTGGAGGCGGCTGGCGGCGAGGAGACGATCCGGAGACCAAGTTGGCAGAGTAGGCTATCGCGCGGGCGAAGGGGTTCGGAGAATTTTCCAAATTTTTGCCCGTGACTATATATAGCCCGACCCTGTCGGTGTGACCGAGTGGAACAACTCGGTGGCACCGAGATGCAAAACTGTATACAGTTGTTGCAACTCGGTGTGACCGAATGGTTCAAATCAGTTGCACCGAGATTGAAAACCTAGATCAACTTAATGATCTCGGTAGGACCTAAAGAAGGGTATCGGTCAGACCGAGAATCATAAAGAGGTTTTGGAAGTTTAAGTCTATGACGAATCGGGGACTCCGAGCGCTCCTCAAACAGAGTGGTTCGAATCTGACTTGATCAAATTTTGTGATGTAGCATGAATAGAGTTTGAGACGAGAAAAGCATAGAGAGCTAGAGGAGGTTCTTAGGCATTCTTGTCCATCCACTTGGCAAAAGGAAATAAAACCAAACAATCAAAACAACAAGTGGATGTCCTCAAATGAGTAAAATATGCAACCAGCATGCTCACACAATAAGATGGCAAATGAAATATGTGACAAGGCATGCACAACCAATTCTAGCATCTATCAAGCAATTTGCGATGACAAGGTCATCTATATATGAGTATATTGACTTAGGAGTCAAGTGAGAACACTTGATCATAGGTCATACTCATCGTTTAAGCTCAAGTGGGGTTACCACTTTTACATAAAGCATTGTTGTGTTCACATCTTTAGAGTTGCTTTAGCTCAAGTCTTAGAGTAAAGCTCCCCCTAGATGTGATATCCCCCCTTAGAGGGATGAACTAACCTCGGGTTTTGTCGATGATGACTTCATGTAGATGTTGAAGATGTGGATGCTCAATGTTGATGTAGATCACTTAGAGCTATCCATTTGAGTGAATTGCACTTTCAATCCTACATGGGTTAGTCCCACAAGGAACAAACAAGGATATCCATAGACATAGAGTGATGCACACACAAGATGATGTCCATGAAAACTTTTAGGTTACCTTGTCCCTTGTATTACCAACAAGAGGGTTTGTGACTCCTTGAACTAGTGCAAGATGTGGAAGTTGATTGCACTTGTTCTTGCCAAAATGATAAGAGTGAAGTATGTTGGCGGAGTCACCCTCAAGAACTGTCTAGTTCTTCTTCTTTTGGATCCACACCATCTTGATGGGAATCCTTGGAGTTGTAGTCGTACTTTATGAAGTGGAACTTGAAGTAGTCTTGGGAATCCACTTGACTAAGGTCTTAGGAGCTTCTTCAAATGCATCAATTTCCTCTTGAAGCTTGTCCTTGCCTTTTTGCTTGTAGTCTTGTGGTGGAAGATCATCTTGAGCTTGTGTCCCCTTGAAAGAAGTATCATACTTCTCTTGTTGAGGAACAAACTTTGTCTTGGGGTATTGATCTTCTTCCCACTCAACTCCATTGGCATTGAACTTTCGTTCAAAACCAACACCTTGATTCTTCCGGTGCATTCCTTGCTTGCGCACAATTTCCTCGAATTGCTTACTCCCGGCAAGGCTTTTGTACACTCCTTTCTCTATAATTCCCTTCAATAAGCTATTTTCTTGATCAAGTGTAACTTGGCTAAGAGAATCATTAGTGGAATCAAGAGAACTACTAGAAGCAACAATATTGGATTTAGCATGATCATTTTTACTGCTAGAGGAAGAATCTTTCTTGTTCTTGTTACTAGACTTGACTTGAGGCATGTAAGTGGATAAGAGTAAACGCTTGGCAATGTAAGAAGAACTTTTCTTACGAAGATCATCATTGATTGCTTTTAAGAAATCATGCTCTTGCTCAAGGTTGAGCTTTTCAAAGCGTAATTTCTCATGAGTCCTTAAAAGTTCTCGATGATCTCCTAAGATAGTTTCATGAGCTAACTTAAGAGTGTTTAGTTCTTTAGTTAGAGACTCAATCTTATCCTTATCATTGTCATTCATTTTATCTTGATTAGCATGATTAATTGACATTTCATCACAGTATTCATCACTAGAGTTGTCAACAAGTAAATCATCATCACCTAACAAGTCATCTTCATCACTATTGAAATCAACATACTCGGGGTGTGATACCTTTGGGCCTTTAGCCATGAAGCATGTTCCAACTCCTTCATTTGGTGAGTCAAATATGTCGTAGGAGTTGGTTGACACAAGTGCTAGACCGGCAACACCTTCATCTTGAGTATCTTCGGAGTCGGAGTGATAACTTCTCTCGGAGTGGCTGTCGGAGTCGGAGCCGGATACCCATTCACCAACATGAGCTTGATGTCTTTGTTTTGTGTAGCTCCTTGATGATTTTTCCTTCCTTTCCGAATCCTTGCTTCTCCGTGAGTATCTTCATTCATAACGTTCATCTCTACTCCTTCTCTCTCTTGGTGGTGATTCTTTGCTTCTTCTTTTTGGAGAATCTTCTCTTCTCTTGTAGGGAGCCGTACACTCATTGGAATAGTGTCCAGGTCTTCCACAACTGTAGCAGTTTCGCTCTCGACTAGAAGATCTTTTGTCATTGTAGGACCTTGACTTGAAGCTTCTATCTTTGCTTCTACTCTTGTAGAACTTGTTGAAGTTCTTCACCATTAAGCTCAATTCTTCATTGAAGTTTTGTTTCTCACTTGATGATGTAGGGGCTTCACATGAGGCTTTGTAGGCACCACTTGATTTGTTGTGAAGTTCCTCTTTATCCTTAAGTGACATCTCATGAGCAACAATTCTTCCAATCACCTCCGTTGGCTTGAGATCTTTGTAATTGGGCATCATTTGGATCAATGTGCACACGGTATCATATTTTCCATCCAAGGCTCTTAGAATCTTCTTGATGATGAATCTATCGGTCATCTCTTCACTTCCTAAGCCGGCAATCTCATTTGTGATGAGAGCAAGCCTAGAGTACATTTCAGCGACACCTTCACCATCCTTCATTTTGAACTTGTCAAGTTGACTTTGAAGCACATCCAACTTGGATTCCTTGACGGAGTCGGTACCTTCGTGCATATCAATCAAAGTGTCCCAAATTTCCTTTGCATTCTCAAGTCGGCTGATTTTGTTGAATTCTTCGGGGCACAATCTGTTGAAGAGAATATCACAAGCTTGAGCATTGTATTGCAACATCTTCAACTCATCCGCGGTAGCTTCACGGTTTGGTTCTTTCCCATCAAAGAAGTCACCTTGCAAACCAACACACACAATAGCCCAAACGGCGGGGTTATGTCCAAGAATATGCATTTTCATTTTATGCTTCCAACTAGCAAAATTAGTACCATCAAAGTAAGGACCTCTACGGTGATAATTTCCCTCGCTAGACGCCATACTCTCCTAGGTTGTGAAACCAAGGCTATGACCACCAAAAGCTATGGAGATCAAAGCAAATGGAGACCAAAGCTCTGATACCACTTGTAGGATCAAAAGTATGTCTAGAGGGGGGTGATTAGACTACTTGACCAAATAAAAACTTAACCTTTTCCCAATTTTAGTTCTTGGCAGATTTTAGCTATTGTAGGACAAGTCAAGCAATCATCACACAATTCAAGCAAGCATGCAAAGCGTATATTGGCAGCGGAAAGTAAAGCATGCAACTTGCAAGAATGTAAAGGGAAGGGTTTGGAGAATTCAAACGCAATTGGAGACACGGATGTTTTTCCCGTGGTT